>NW_028319410.1:207500-447500 GCF_062004578.1 Staurois parvus
TGCAACTCAACGCAACTCAACTCAACAGCAACAGGAAATGCTCTAGATAAATTCCAAGCCCTGTAAAATGTAGAGGGGTGCAACATGAATTGTTATGAGTCTGAATTTGTTTCATTAGAAAAAAAATCAAGAAAATCTGGGATGGGGGGGAGGGTTAGGGATTGTAGGGCCCACCTTTATATTGGCTTAAAGTAAACCTCTTTTTGAAACTTTGGGAAGGGATGGAAGCCAAATGCCAAGCCTCCACTGAAGCCAAAAACAAAAAATTTAGGAGGTGTAGGTAGGAGGCACTGACTCCATCAGCTGGATCTTATGGTGCTGGGTGGAATCTACATTTTGGATTTCCATAACTCAGCTCAAGGCAACCCAGCTCAACTCAACAACATCAGTGAAACCTAAACCCTGTAAAAGTAGAGGAGTGCTACATCAATTATTAGGAGTCCACATTTTTTTTCTTCATTATAAAAAAAAAGAAAAAAATCTAGGATGGGGGTTGTTAGGGATTGCATAGGCCTCCTTCATCATGGCTAAAAGTAGACCCTTTTTCATTTTGGTTAGAGTAATAGAAGGTTACAACCCCTGTTGTTTTTTTTTTTATCTGTAGAGATTATGCTCTATTTCCAGTCTCAGGAAGTGAAAGGTAACTCCAAGTTCAGGGAACCCTGGTTGTCACCAGGATCACCAGAGCTATTGCCCCCAGTAGATGTTCTCTCTATTCATGTTCTGGTGACAAGAAGTGATAGGGAATCCATTCAAAATGAGGGAATCCCTGGTTGTCGTTGGGTTCACCAAAACAAATGTTCCCATTAAAAGATTTCCCTTCTATTCTTGTTCTCGCGACTGCAAGTGATAGGAAATTTCTCGAAAGTGAGGGAATCTCTGATTGTATCCACAAATGTCATAATAAATACAATATACCAAAACTGATCAGTGTTCAACAATGTATACATTTATGTGCAATACTGCTCAAATGAAAACAGCCAAAGTCCTGTGATGGGAACTAATTGTGATGAAAAGTCCTATAACTTGACAAATTCAGTGAAAGAACGTCTTCTCCTCCACCGTGATGCACTCACAGCTCACCCAGTGTGTCAGGCAAACAATGCTCACTCACCAGACCTCTAAGTGAAAAGAAAGTCAACGTGCGCTATATCTTTAAACAGGATCTGTTTACTCCTGTTACTCCAAAAATGCTTGGTCTTTTTTTTTTTAACCGCAGTGTTTTTTCAGGAAGTGACGATTGCAAGTTCCGTCTCTACGCGTTTTGTCTAAATGACGTCATCAGGAAGCTGTTTGGCCACCATTTTAGTGAAGATATATATATACCTGATGCCAGTTCCTGTTTGTTTTTCCTTTTTTATTGATCGTAATAATGCTGGTTGTATTAGTAAATCGGGCTGAAATGCATACCTAACATAAGTTTTAATGTGCCCCCGACCCCCCATGCTCATGTACAAAAGCATATGTAAGCTGATATCTACGGGTACTGTTACACGGGTATGGGACCCTGCTTGGGACTATCCTGCTGGATGGGTGTACTGTATTGTTTTCCATGTAAGCTGCCAATTGTCTTTTATCTAATAAAGTATACTAATGCTGCACTCAGGTGGCGCCCCCTTTTGTTTTGTGTTTATATTACAGAGATCCCCCGTCTCTTGGTGGAGCAGCCTCCAGTGCAGAAAATATACTCACGCTGATGGACTTTGATTATGGACCTTTATGATTGATCACAATTGGTGCATGTTCTTTTTTTTTCTTTTTTTTTTCTTTAAATATTTATTAATTGATGCACTCACAGCTCACCCAGTGTGTCAGGCAAACAATGCTCACTCACCAGACCTCTAAGTAAAAAGAAAGTCAATGTGCGCTATATCTTTAAACCAGGATCTGTTTACTCCTGTTACTCCAAAAATGCTTGGTCTTTTTTTTTTTACCGCAGTTTTTTCAGGAAGTGACAACTGGAAGTTCCATCTCTACGCGTTTTGTCTAAATGACGTCATGAGGAAGCAGTCTGGCCACCATTTTAGTGAAGATATATATACCTGATGCCAGTTCCTGTTTGTTTTTCCTTTTTTATTGATCGTAATAATGCTGGTTGTATTAGTAAATCGGGCTGAAATGCATACCTAACATTAATATTATATTAATAGACCTCAGATCTCTCCAAAAAAAGGACCTGTCACGGCCCATTCTATCACAAGGGATGTTGATCATCCTTTGTGATAACAATAAAGTTGATAAAATTGAATTAACAGTAAAAAAAAATGTAAATAAAATAGGTAGTACAATTTTGACAAAACTTTTAAAGTGCCCCCGACCCCCCATGCTCATGTACAAAAACATATGTAAGCTGATATCTACGGGTACTGTTACACGGGTATGGGACCCTGCTTGGGACTATCCTGCTTGATGGGTGTACTGTATTGTTTCCCATGTAAGTTGCCAATAGTTTTTTATCTAATAAAGTATACTAAAGCTGCACTCAGGTGGCGCCCCCTTTTGCTTTGTGTTTATATTACAGAGATCCCCCTGTCTCTTGGTGGAGAAGCCTCCAGTGCAGCAAATATACTCACACTGATGGACCTTTATGATTGATCACAATGGATGAATGTTCTTTATTTTTTTTAAATTTAAATATTTATGAATTTTTCAGATAAACAAATTATACAAACATACTCATTAAAACCTTGACATATTATCAAAACATTTATCGTTTCATCCTTTCCCCCCCCCGTCCCCCCTACCTATATACCACCCATCCCCCTGCCCCCCATCCAATCCCTGATCCCTTCTGCTCTGCCTTTTCCTGTTCATTTCTGGAGATTGTAATTCCTATAAAAGAAGAACAAAATATGTTTCCATATTATTCTATGTTAATCCCCCATAACCTCTAAGGCTAGCCTTGACTTTTTGAATTCCTCCCATTTGTTCCATCTTGTATGGTGACTCCCCATCTTATCTTCATTCAAATGATAAAGTTCCTCCAATTTACATGTTTGATCCACCCAGTCCTTTATTTTCGGCACCACAATTGATGCATGTTCTATTAACTTTTTATAATTGCTGGGAATCTTGGGTTTACTGGTGTCTTTGTTTGTTCTATATTCTATTTTGTTTGCAAAGTGACAGAACATAAACTCATCCATCTATTTTTTTTTAACCGAACCGGATATCGTATGTACTCTCCAGCGCCTCAGGATATGCACAGCCAAAAGGGAAGCCAAGGGTACCAGGACAGCGACAACCAAAGGAAATGCTTCAGGGGTGCAGCCCTCAGACGGGGAAGTCAGCCACTGGATAGAGAGAAAACAGGTGGCGCTCACACCTAGTGCATTATCCAAGGTTTATTGTAGGAATGAGATAATAAAAACATACTCACAGACGAAGCATGTATCTAAAAAGCATAGAAAAATGACGATGGCCACAACGGCAGGCAAGGTGTTCTCACTGTCAGTGCAGTCAAATGGCTCGCTGTTGATCAACAGCGAGGCTCTTACTTTCCATTCATCATACATCAGCATCAGAGGTTGGTCATCAGCCCTGAGGAAAGGGATTTGTCCCCAAAACGCGTCAGTTTGACCGCACTGACAGTGAGAACACCTTGCCTGCCGTTGTGGCCATTGTCATTTTTCTATGCTTTTTAGATACATGCTTCATCTGTGAGTATGTTTTTATTATTTCACTCCTACAGTAAACCTTGGATAATGCACTAGGTGTGTGCACCACCTCTTTTCTCTCTATCTATTTTTTTTTTCTTTCACTGGTTGGGGGGTAAGGAGGAGGACTGTAAGTGAAAGTGAAACTGCAACAGAGAAAGATCTGTTTTTGTGCCTTGCCAAACAGAACTGAGCTGTAGGCCAGAGTTGTGTAAATCTCAGGCGTGAATGGACAGAAATACAAATCCTTTGCCAGGTAAAACTCTTATATATGCATTTCATCTCTGTAATTGGCTGTTTGGAGTTAGGTTTTAAATATACAAAACAACTTATAATTCATGTTCATTGGCCCTGTAACATTTTAATTCCTTTGCACAATGAAAACATCATTTGCTATTGTGTGTTGTTCATAATATTTTCCCCTTCCTGTCATCGCTGCCATTTAAAATGGAAGCGTTGTTGATTACGGGCCATATTCCCCGTATCAATTACAAATATGTTATTACATCTGCCGGTGGCTACATGCCATGTAAAACCATTTTTTAATATTAATCTGTTCATGAACTAATAACCATGCTTTTTAGCAGACAAAATGAAGCCCTTTTTCTTTTCAAAAACAGCCATTTAAAAAACATTTGTTATAAAAATATCTTGATTAATGCAATGTGCGCAATCCCTCAGGGCCTAATTGAATATGAATGTTTGAGACATCTAATTACTGAATTCATTTTTCCAGCGTATGTCATACGAAGGACACTGTACCACTACAGAGAAATTCCTGTTGACTTGCTTGTTATTTGAGATGCGTTTGCTGATATGGAAACCCTGTTGATAATGGTATTTTAATCTTGAGGGTTCATATTGCCTTAAAGGATAATTTCACTATCAGTGCTGATCCTTTAGCTGTCATTGTCTCTGCAGGCTACGTGAAGAACTAAATGGGATTCTGAACCTACATGAAGAGGTTGGTGTGTTCCCCTCAGTGCAGCCTACAGCCTCCCGGTTTCTCTTTGGAGCTGGCTGTGAAGACTCTTTGCCATTGATAGGGGGCGCTCTTGGGAGAGTGGCTCTAGATCAGCAATGGGCAAACTACGGCCCGGCGGGCCGTATACGGCCCGCGGACCTTTTAATCCGGCGCGCGGAGTTGGGCTCCCGCTAGGCTCCTCTCACAGTCCGCCCTGAAGACCGGTGTAGCATGAAAATCTGTCTCCTATGAGGATCTGTCCCCCTCGACGTATCTGCGCATGTGCCGGAGATCGCCGATCGGCTGCTAATGCCTGAAACTGGCACATGCGCAGATACGTTGAGGGGGACAGATCCTCATAGGAGACAGATTTTCATGCTACACCGGAACGGCGCGGGAACACGACGAGAGGAACGCGCGGAGCAAAGGTAAGTGAATTGACACAGGGGGGACTTGGGGACTTAATATGGGGGATGAATTACTATAGGGGGGATGAATTACTATATGGGGGATGAATTAATATGGGGGATGAATTACTATATGGGGGATGAATTAATATGGGGGATGAATTACTATATGGGGGATGAATTAATATGGGGGATGAATTACTATAGGGGGGATGAATTAATATGGGGGATGAATTACTATAGGGGGGATGAATTACTATATGGGGGATGAATTACTATATGGGGGATGAATTACTATGGGGGATGAATTACTATGGGGGATGAATTACTATAGGGGGGATGAATTACTATATGGGGGATGAATTACTATATGGGGGATGAATTACTATGGGGGATGAATTACTATGGGGGATGAATTACTATATGGGGGATGAATTACTATATGGGGGATGAATTACTATGGGGGATGAATTACTATGGGGGATGAATTACTATGGGGGATGAATTACTATATGGGGGATGAATTACTATGGGGGATGAATTACTATATGGGGGATGAATTACTATGGGGGATGAATTACTATATGGGGGATTAATTACTATGCTTACTATGGGGGAATATTACTATACTTACTATGGATGACACATACACATCATTCATCTACTCTTGGTCCGACCCCCGGGTCCAATATATGAACCCATTGCGGCCCTCAAGTCAAAAAGTTTGCCCACCCCTGCTCTAGATATACAGTATATGGTAATGTATGAAGCAGAAAAATAAACCATAGGCGTCAGGTTGCTTGTTTTATTCTGCAGTCAATATACATATAGATTGTGTAGATTAGCATCAAGAGTAGAGCTTTTAAGGACACAGTCCACTCACCAATATTTGTTTGAGGGCTTTCTTTGCCCACTTTTATTAAAAAGCAAAGTTCCTTCAACTTTGAATTCCCATGCATTGCACAATTACTAACGCAAAACTACAGTCTCCTGGTTAGAACGCAACTACACCAGCTATCAGCCTATTACCACATGGTCTCTTAGCCCAGAATGCAACGATATTCATATGTTGCTCCTACAGCAACTGTATCTCCGGGTGTCAGCCATGTTAGTGCACAGATACCCACGCCCCTAGGTGTTTTGGCACACCAGCTTCTTCCTGGCAGCACAACGGTCTCCTAAAGAGGGTGAAACCCTGAACTATACTCAGCTTCCATAACATAAGGCCTGCACAATCAGCAGGGGCTGGCCACCAACAAAATGTTGACCCAGGGCTACAGGGTTCATTCCATCCAATACTCTACAAAGTCTCTTTGCTTCAGGACCCATATGAGGATTTACCATTTCTGGAGAAAACTGAAATCAAAGCTCTTCAACCTTCATGGGTGATAACCCAAGATGACATCTAGTTTTCTCAAAATGGCACAACCCTTGTAGGTGAACCTTAGGGAGTGGTGAGGGAGAAAGACTGGGGATCTGCTTAGCTGTTGTTGAGTCTAATACAGTTACCAGATTTTCTGTGTCTGGTGGTTTAAGTGCAAAGATAATCAAAATATAAGTCCACATATAAGTCCACATCACAACATGGTGTGTGCAGTCTTCACTCTGAAAGACCTCCATGTGCAAAGAAAAGAATGCTCCATCACCAGATTGACAGAAGATGTCCGCTCGCCTTTTCTGATGGCCCTTTGGATCACCAAGGTCTAAACACGCTTGTTCCCCTTTAAGAGTCAGGAACAGCCCAAGGTGACTGGCACTCCTCAACCATTGAAGATAAGGCAGCTCCAGTATTCAAAATTCAATTGTTGTCCATAAAGGATGAAAAAGGAAACACTTATAGTGCTCTTTGTATTCAAAAATGCTTTATTTTCAACTTCCTTAAAAACCACACTCACAAATATAAATGCAAGAAGGCTGTACAATACACAGAGTGGGCTTGTATTCTGCGGCTCACCGCTCCCTGTAATGTTTGAATGATAGGTCAGATGCCAGGACAGGTTGGGCTGCAAGCAGGACACTGCTTTCCTCAACTCCGGCTCTGTGCCTGGTAACAAGACCTCCCCACTACGTGTTACATCGTGGCAACTTCTTCAAAAGGGCTCCTTCCAGATGTTTTTTTAGGATACAAACAATTCTGCTTCCCTCTGTATCCTTCAGATCAACTTGTGTTCCTCTCTTCTTTTGAACAGTATATGATCCTAACTCATAAAAAGGACATTTGTTAGCATGGACCAGCCTTTAGCTCTTTGTTGGAGGACACTAGTTTAGTAATGATGCTTCCAGGTGCTCTGTTTCTAGACAAAAAAAAACCTCCTTATCTGCCTGGAAAAGTCCAGCAGTCTAGTAGAGGTTTGGGCAAAAATACTCAACAATGTGATCCTCAATTTATACTCACAAGGTAGTTCTGGTTTCCAAGTTGGCAGGCTTGGGACCATACGCTTCACCTCCTTAACAATTTGTTACAAGAAATTTTCATTGAACCATTGATTGGTGTGTACCTTTTTGCCCTTCATGACACCCAACTTCCATGGAACTAATAGGTGGCATAATAGGTGGCATTCTGCACAGTAATTCACTAACATATATCTAAACCAAGGACTTCTGTAGGATTTTCTGGGTTTCTGGCATCAGAAGTAGCTTTGATTTTAATGTCCTCTTTACAAATACCTTTTTTTGACAGAACATGGCCCTTGGTTCACCCCTTATTGTATGCTGGTTTGGAGTTTGAATTAACTGATACAGACTCTTTGTTCTCAATATGCAAAGCTTGGAGCTCAGATAATTCAATAATACTTGCGATCTCTTTCAAACAACTAAGTGTTAGATTATGTTCTCTCAGCAGTTTCCTTCTGCATTGCTGAGAGGTACATTTCTCAATAGCTTGATTTCTGATTATTTCCTCTGTTAGTTTCCTTATAATCACAATACTTCTCTAGATATTTTAATGTGGGCACGTAACTGTCAATTCTGCAAGCGCAGTCACTGCAGCTGCTGAAACATAGAATATTAAGGAAACATAAACCCAATCAAAAATTTTCAGTTTTATTTAGATCTGAAGCTTTGATTAGATTAATGCCTGGTGATCCAGCCATGAATGTCCTTATTCAGGAACATCCTGTTATAAGGTGACAATGCTCTGTCCCTGTTTCCTAATTGTGCTCCTGGGTAGTCTGCCTGTCACAAGGGTTGGGTTTGATCTGAGGTCTGATGGTGCAGGAACTGAGTCTGATCTGAGGCTTGAAGGTACAGGAATTGAGGCTGACCTGAAGGGAGAAGGTACAGAAATTGTGGTGATCTGAGGTGTAGAGGTGCAGAAACGGGTTGACGTAAGGTGTGAAGTTTCAGAAACTCGGGTTGGTGCACTTCTAAAGGAGCTGGAATTGAGGCTCCTCTGAGGCCTTAAGATTACTGGACCTTGGCTGATCTGAGGGCTGAAGACGCAGGAATGGGGGCTGATAAGAAGTCTGAAGGTGAATGCTTTTGGGCTAACAAGATGTCTACAGGTGGAGGAATCAGGACTGATCTGAGATGCAAGGGTGCAGGAAATGAGTTTGAAATTGGGGCTGATCTGGGGTGTGAAGTTGTAGGAATTTGGGAGATCTGAGGGATGAAGGTGCAGGAAATGAGGCTGATCTGAGACTTGAAGGTGCAGGAATTAGGGCTGATCTGAGGTGTGAACTTGCCAGATTAAAAATGCAGGAATTGGGGCTAATCTGAGGTCTAAAGGTGAGGAATGGGGCTGATTTGAGGCTTGAAGGTGCGGAAATTAGGGCTGATCCAAGGTGTGAACTGGCGGACTAATAATGCAGGAATTGGGGCTCATCTGAGGTCTAAAGGTGCAGGAATTGGAGCTGATCTGAAATCAGAAAGTAAAGGAATCAGGCTGATCTGTTGTGTGAAGGTGTAGAAATTTCTGCTGATCTGAAGTCTGAGGGTGCAGGAATTGGGTCTGCTCTGAGGTCTAAGGGTGCAGGAATTGGGTCTGCTCTGAGGTCTAAGGGTGCAGAAATTGGGTCTGCTCTGAGGTCTGATGGGGCAGGAATTAGGTCTGCTCTGAGGTATGATGGTGCAGAAGTTGGGTCTGCTCTGATGGTGTAGGAATTGGGTCTGCTCTGATGGTGCAGGAAATGGGTCTGCTCTGATGGTGTAGGAATTGGGTCTGCTCTGATGGTGCAGGAAATAGGTCTGCTCTGAGGTCCAATGGTGCAGGAATTGAGGCTGATCAAATGCGTCAAGTTGAAGAAATTTGAGATCTAAAATTTGAAAGTGCAGGAACTGAGGCTAATCTGAGGTCTAAAGATGCATAGCTTGGGGCTGATCTAAAGTGTGGAGCTTAATGAGGAAGAGTTTTCTGATCCCTGCTGTTACTGAACCACATTTTGCACAAACCGAGGAGACATGCCAAGTTAAAAATTGTAGTGTTCATAATTTAACAGAACTGTCACCCAAGATCCAAATATTGTAACTAAATCTCGATCTTGGGTAAAGGTTGTGTGAATCTTAGGTGCAATCTATCTATCTATCTATCTATCTATCTATCTATCTATCTATCTGTTATCTATCTATCTATCTATCTATCTATCTATCTATCTATCAATCTATCTATCATCTATCTATCTATCTATCTATCTATCTATCTATCGTTTAGTTTTTAAAGCAAGAACTAAATTTCCCCCCTCCAAAAAAAAAAAATACACATTGAATTTAAAGACATCTTTTTGGTAGTGACTATAGTACAAAGACTTTAGCTTAGTGTTGTCCAGCTTGTGTATCCTCATGAAGGTGTGCATGCTGAGACAAACCAGCAGGATTCTTTAACAACTCAACTGCTTGACAGCTAAGCTATAGCTCGACCTTCAGTCGGATTTAAAGTCTCCCTGTTTGAATGGGACCATGAGACAGGCAAGACTAGAAGCAGTTCTAATAAAGAACAGGGGAAAATATAAAACAAATGAAAAATAGTCAGCTGAATAATTTTTAGAAATTTTTTTTAATTGAAATCTGTGCATAGAGGGAAAAAAATGTCAAGGATTTTCAACTCATTAAGCATAACTTGTAAAGGCAAATGTACACAAAACAGACCTCTAGCCTCAGGACCACCAAGGGAAAGAGGCTTTTTGGACTGCTGATTGCCATCACAGTCTTGCCAAAAATACGCCTAGAAGGATTTCTAAAACAAAAACCAAAATGTATTGCATGAACAATGAATTATTGTTGTTGAGTTTTTATCTGGGTGAATATGTTAACCCTTTTCTGAATGAAAAAAAAAATTATATGATTTGGCTTTCTTAAAGAGGATTCCAGTTTTAAAAAAATAGTGTAAAGAGAAAAGAATGGAGAGGAAGAAGAAAAGCAGATAACAAATGTGCAGGGGGAGAAAGGAGAAGAGAGGACAAGAGTAGGAGAGAAGAAGGAAAAAGAAGGGAAATGATAAAAGAGGAGATTAGAAAGGAAAGGATGGATGAGACAAAAAATTGGAGGGGGAGAGAATAAAAGGAGGAAAAGATAGAAGGGAAAGAAAGGTGGAGAGGATAGGGGTGGAGAAGAAAAAGAATAGAAGAAGAGAGAAGAAGGAAAGGATAAGATAGAAAGTAATAGAATAAAATAGAAGGGGAGTTATAAAGGGAAGACAAATGGAAAAGGATTGAAGGAGAGAAGAGAAGAGAGGGGAGGGGAGGGTAGAAGAAATGATAGAAGTAAAGAAGGGAGGAAGAGAAGAGAAGAGAAAAGTAGTAACAGTATGTAAACTATTGGAGGGGGTGATAAGGGACTATATCCAAGATTTTGCTGATGAATATAGTATCACTAGTGGTAATCAGCGTGGCTCTATGAAAGGTCGTTCTTGTCAAACCAACCTCTTAGCATTCTATGGGGAAGTGAGCTGCCACCTAGATAAAGTAAGGGCGGTGGATGTGGTGTATCTGGATTTTGCAAAAGCATTCCATACAGTCCCCCATAAAAACCTGATTTACAAACCAAGGTCTGTAGCCATGGACCATTGGGTTTATACATGGATAGAATACGGGTTACAGGGGCGCCTCCAGAGGGTGGTGATAAATAACATGCACTCAGACTGGTCTGGAGTGGTAAGTGGAGTACCCCAGGGCTCTGTCCTGAGAACAATTCCATTTAATTAATTCATAAGCGATATATAGTTGGTATAAATAGCTCAATCTCAATGTTTGCTGACGATACAAAACTAAGAAGGGTAATAACTTCACAGCACAAAATAGAAACTTTACAAGAAGACCTTAATAAAATAAAGGGGTGGGCAACTACATGGCAAATGAGGTTTAATGTTGAAAAATATAAAGTAGTGCATTTGCGGAGTTTAAAAAACTCTGGTTCAACCACATCTGGAGTATGATGCCCAGTTCAGGTCACCTGTCCTCAAGAAGGATGTGCCCAAGCTGGAGAGAGAGAAGAGGAAAGGAGAGGAGAGATAGAAGATAAAATGAGAGAGGGGAGGGAAGAAGAAATAATAGAAGTAAAAAGGGGAGGGGAGGGGAGGAGAGGAGAAATGATAGAGGAGACATGACAGAAAAGAAAAGGGGAAAGGGAAAGGATTGATGGGAAGGCAAGAGAGAGGAAAGGGGGAAATAATGGAAGGGATATAAGAGAAGAGTAGAAGAAATAAGAGGGAAAGTATAGAAAGATAAGGTGTAGGATAGAAAGAAAGAGGAGAGGAGAGAAGAGGAGAAGAAGAAGAAGAAGAGGGGGAGGAGAGGAGAGGAGAGGGAAAGTGTGACTGACAAGAAGAGAGGAAAGGAAAGTAAAGAAAAGGAAAGGAAAGGATAGGAAAGGAAAGGAAAGGAAAGGGAGAGAGTGCAAGAGGAGAGGAGAGGAGAGAAATGATAGCAGATAAAATCGGAGAGGGGAGGAGAGAAGAAATGAGAGGAGAGAAGAGAAGAGAATCAAAGAGAAGGAGGTCAAGGATAGAAGGAACAGAAGAAGAGAGGGTAGGAAAATGAGACATGGGAACAGGAGAAAAGTTGAGAGTAGGATATAAAGGCTAAATAGAGAAAGGGAAGGGAAAACAAAAATACAGAGAGGAAGAAAAGAGGAGATAAGAAAATATAAAAGCAAAGGGAATAGCTAATGAAGAATAGAAAGAAATTTTTAAAAAGGCAGATGAGAAAAGGAAAACAGAAGGGAAAAGATAGAAGGGAGAAGAAAGGAAGCTAGGATAAGAAAAAGAGAAAGGATATAAAGGAATGGAACAGGAGAGGATAAGGTAAAGGCTGGAAGGAAGGGAAAAAAGAAAAGGGAAAGAAAAGAAATTTGTAAGGAGAATGAATAGGATCAAAGAGAAGGAATGAGGAGAGGAAAAGGGAAAATTGGAAGGGTGGAAGGGAAGGGGTAGACAAGGGGATAATTGAAAGAGAGAGAGTAAAAATGTTTCACCTGTTGCTGATCAGGAGAAGAATATACTTTCAACCTCGGCTTAGATCACCTGAGCATGCATGTTTATGCTGGTGTTGAATGGGAAGCCTTTTAAATTGCTGCAACATTACGGTGCAAAGAAATAGGCTGTTAATATTATATAAGACAGTTCCCGATATCCTCCCAACATTGGACAATTGGGGTAGTCTGGTACTTTGTGCTGTTTTCTGAACTCAAGCCTTATGTGGGGTGGGTGACAATGGCTTTGTGTCTATGGCCACCTTAAAATTGTGTACATTACATAAAAATATTAACTCCATTCCCTTCTGAAGTCCCTCGCTGCAGCTAATAAAAAGATAAATGATCACTTTAATGTTAAGGGTTCTTTATTTCCTCCAGGGCAGTGGTGGACATTCTATATTGCTGCACAGAACAGTGCATGTATTGGCACATGAGCACTGTTGTGCAGTGAGTCCAGGCTGTGTGATGACATATCCCCAGGGGGTGGGTCCATGATAACCTGGGCTCAGAAAAAGTGGATAGATTGAAGCTGGCCATCATTTGACCCAGAAACTATGGCTAGTGGCAGAAAGGAATTACTTTGGGGACAAATCCAGATTGAAAGTAAGTATTGCAGCAAAAGGTGCTTATTTACTTTTTATTATTATTGGGCCATTTATTTTTTTAAGTTGGAGTTTTGCTTTAAAATGTAAACAGATATGTAAATGTTTAGCAGACCACCCATGCTGGTGTTTACTTGGCAGACATTTGCAGACCAGATGGAGAATACAAAGAAGCCAAATACTCCACCCTTGGAGACAGTTGTAATAGTGCACTATATCTTCATCTATCAAATGATGACGAGTATCTATGCAACAGTGACCAGAGTCATTGAAAACACTGATGTGCTTGGCTGGGGTCATGGCAGACAACACAACCTGCAACAGATGAATAACCATCAGGGAACCATTGCTGAACAGATGGAATATCATCCGGGGATGAAATGGCAGTTGTATGCAGAACGGTCTCTGACTGCCTGTAGCATAGGGGAGCTACAGACTGAAGAGAAGATATGGTATGCAAAATTCAACAATCTACAGCAAGTGATAGAATTTTGATTTTCTGCCTGTGATTCAGAGAAAGACAGATTTTGATTGGTAACTAAGTTACTGTATTACATGGATGAGCGAGGTACATGCATATCTAATGAGATGGTTTTCTTTTAAAGTGAACCTGAATTAATAAAGTGAAAATGTTATGTCTTATAGGGAACATTTAGCAATGGCAATTGGGCCTGAAAAATTTACCTTTTGTCTTGAGTTCCTATTAAATGAGAGCAGTGCACTGCATGATATTTGAAGGCGCCAGGCCCCCCTGTGCCTACAGTGTCATAGCAGTATATATCATGTGAGAGTTAAGGCATTGCTACCTCTGATCACTAGTCTCAGGAGATCTGCAGTGATATTTATTTGTGTCACTAATGTGCTGCTCATTGTTCTCCTTGCTGGAGGCTCTAAAATGAGGAAGCAAAGCCCTGTCTCTGCCAAGATGGTCGCCTCCACATTGAGCTACAGTGCAGAAAAAGTCATGTTAGGTCAGTAATAAACCAAAGATCTGCTTCTAGGAGACCACAGACAATACTTGTGACTAGTCCTTTCCCCTCTTCCTACCTCTTTCAGTGGTCAGTTCCTCTTAAGGAAGAAAAATCAAGAGTTTTAATGTTTCCAAAATCAGATTTGGGTGTAATTTTGGCATTTTGATTAAATAAATTAGAGTTGGTGAGAAGGAACAATTAAGGTTTGTTATGTTTTTTAAGAGTGTAGTGGGTGTTGTATGGCTTCTAGGAGTTACAGAAGCTTTTTTTAACTTTTCTGGACCATTTTTGGTGCCCCACATCAGCCTCATTATTTAGTTTTTTTCTCTCTAAGAATAAAAAGTAAAGTGTTAGTTCACAAATGATGATCAAATGCAAAAAAAAAAGAGAAAAAACAACGCAAAATACAACAATAATGAAAAAGAAATAAAAATGCCTTCTATATAAAGTAGATTGGTGAGTGTTCTCCAGTAGATCGAAAAGGAACAATGTATTGGGTTATGAATATATATTCTACCTTGGCCAATCACTGAAGAGTTGAATAAATATTTGGAAAGCACATCTAGAGAGGTCATCACCTGCCTGTCTTTGCTTGGTGAAGATATGTATTTAGCAAGATCCAGTCTTTGCCTCCCATGCTTTGCCTGAGGAGGATGTCTAAATCGTCTTTCCTTCCTAGGCCTGCTGCATGTGGAGGTTGAGGCTGTGAGGAGGTCTTTGCCTGGGGCCTATGAATCTGAACAATCTTGCGTTAGGGCCTGGAGAACCAAGAAGGTGGCTATCAGTAAGGAGCATCTTCAGAGGTGACTTCTATGTGGAAGAATGCCCAGGAGAGCTTAGGAAAAGGCGCTGTTGGATGAACATTGAATTGAGACCTCACTACTCAGCTCTGTAAGATATTTGTGACTCTGCATGGGATATGAAGATCAATTCATATTTGGACCAAGAAAAATAATATAATAGAGGTGCTGGACTTGAAACTGTCCTATACAAAAAAGTCGATTAATAGTGGTTTATGTCTTTTGAATCTCAGTCTCTGGAAGACAACATGGGCGGAGGTCTAAAGAATCAGGCCCAACCAACTTTCTGAAGGTAGCTTTAAAAGAAGAAGCCAGGCACCAAAGGATTAGTTCAAAAGACCATGCATCTTTAATTCTTGACAATAAAATCACAACCAATGGAAAATGGTAAAAAAAACACTTAATGGGGGCCAACAGATCCCCCTTCATCAGGGCTTCGATGAACATCTTTGTACCTCATGGGCAGCTGCCTTGAGGGTTTCTCCAAAGATAACCTGACTCTTGCACTGGTCTGGCAGTCATCAGGACAGAAGAAGGGGGATTCAATGGGCCCCAAAATATATTGGATACCCTTTTACCATTGGCTTGATTCATTTGTCAATAAGATACCTGGACGTTTGAACAAATAATTTGGTGCTTAGACCCTACTGGGAGGCTCCTACTGTCAGAGCTAGGGACAAAAACAGAAGCACTAAAAGGATCCATATAATTGGGAGTCTGCTACTGGAGAGCTGAGGATCAGCAAATAGTTGCACTTAAATGGTAGATTTGTAACTTTGATATTTCTGGTTGGCTTCTGTTAGAGAAATTGGAACCACCAGCCACAGAGGAAGGCCTGAACCATTTTTGGTGTTCTTGGGTATCCTGGTATCCAAACCCTCCACCCCTAGACGTGCAAGTCAATACATTTTTCAAAGAAAATTTCAAGGGCTTGAAGCCTGTCTTGTAGCTACTGGTTGGTCGGTAAGTGAGGGCAATTACAGGGCAGATCACTTGTGAAGAAAGCAGTAGAGTAGCCTTTCTCTATTTTTTTTCTATCACAGAAGAACCCTTGAAGTAATTTTCAACTCTCAGGGCACCCTTGCTAAAATCAATACATCAAGGGTCAATGGGAAAACTACCTATTACATTGGTGGCCAGTGGGAAAATCGCCCCCTACAGTAGTGGTCAGAATACCACCCTAACAGACAGCAGAAATGATTATTTGTATCATGCAGCTGGCTCTGCCAATTGGCGTTAGACCCAGATCTATAAAAGGCACCATAAAATGGAAGATCAGGCAGCCACAGCAGAAGGAACCCATGGAAACCTCTGGAGGAACACTAGGGTTTCACAGAACACTGGCTGGGAATCGCTGCAAACGAGTCTGTTAAATCCAGCAGCCCCTAAGGGGGCCATTGCTACATATGGAACTAAAGAGCCAAGCTAACTCTAGAACTCTACATGACTAAGAAAGGCTATTTCTTTCTCTTCAGCTCTTAAGCAAACATTTGGTATATGTCAGGAAACAGCAGAAGTTCAAACTCCAATACAAAAAAAAAAAAAACTTTACTAAACTAACCAACCATTTAAAACACAAGGGCGGACTGATCCTAAGCTAATGTCATAATATAGAATGTTGGTTTAATTTAAAAAGCATTGATTTTTGCATTCTTTCCTTTCCATGATGTTCTCTGACATTTATTTTCCAGGATGCCTTAAACAGAGTTTAATTTAATGTTTATTTTTGCAGCTATTTCTGGACTCGGGGAGAGGAGAAATCATTAAACTCACCTCAATATTTTATGCAATGCGCCAATACGGATCTCCTGAAATTTTCCAGGCTGCTGTTAAAATGTTCCGGAGATTAGAGACAAACGGAACAATGGCGATATGATTATCCACTAAAGAATGTTAAGAGGTGAGCTGGCCAAGGAAGCTTATTTGTGAGTTGATTCAATATCTGGAGGTATTTGCAAGGAATTTACAGGCATAAAATAACCGGTAGGCTTACGGTGAGGTGGGCCGAAAGAACCCAAAAAGCCGGTGAGATATTGTAAAGTACAACATTGCCTTGTTAAAATATTGGTTTAACGTAGTCCCTAAAAACATAATGCTGATCTCCTGAAATATTCCAGCTGCTGTTGAATTGCTCCAAAGAGTAGAGACAAATGGAACAATGGCCATATGATTATACACCAAAAAATGTTAAGAGGTGAGACGACTGAGGAAAGATTATTTGTGAATTGCTTCAATATCCAGAGGCATTAGAAAGGAATTTCCGAGCATAAAATAACCGGTCGGCTTACAGTGAGGCTGGCTAAAGAAACCAAAAAGCTGGTGAGATACTGTAAAATGCAACATTGCCTTGTTAAAATATTGGTTTAACATAGTCCCTAATAAACAAAATACGGATCTCCTGAAAATTTTCAGCTGCTGTTAAAATGCTCCAAAGAGTAGAGTCAAATGGAACAATGGCCACACCAGAATATGTTAAGAAGTGAGCCAACCAAAGAAAAATTCTTTTTAGTTGCTTCAATATCCGGAGGCATTAGAAAGGAACTTATGAACATAAAATAACCGGTCGGCTTAAGGTGAGGCTGGCTAAAAGAAACCAAAAAACTAGTGTGATGATGTAAAATGAAACATTGCCTTGTTAAAATATTGGTTTAACATAGTCCCTAAAAAACAAAGTATGGATTTCCTGAACATTTTTACCTGCTGTTAAAATGCTCATAAAAAATGTAAACAGGCGAGCTGTCCAAGGGAAGATTATTTGAGTTGCTTCAATATCTGGAGGAATTAGCAAGATATGTAAAGGCAAAAATGTTATTTTTTTAAAATAACAAAAATGTTATAGTTACCTGCTCTGTGCCGTGGGTTTGCACATATCAGCCCCGATCCTCCTCTTCTTGGGTCCCTGGCTGGCTCTCCTGGCCCCTCTACCCTGCCAAGTGCCCCCATAGCAAGCAACTATTGACGCACAGAGCATGAATCTCTCCCACCCCCACTCCCTCCTCACTGGCTGTGATTAACTGTAGCAGGAGCCAATGACTCTCGCTGCTGCCTCTGGTCCATTGAGAAGAGAGAGAGCCAAGAGAGCCTCTGCTCTCATGCACATAACTGGATCGAGATCGGGCTCAGGTAAGCATTTAGGAGGGCTGTGGGATAAAGTGATGTAGCCTCCCTGGTGGTATTCCCGAGTGTAGCTTGGGGTAAAGTTTCAGTACCACACGCGGTAATCCCCCCCCCCCCCCCAGCTACACTCGGGCTTACCATGCAGAGTTGCTCCGGGATCCCTCGATCACTTACCTTGTCCTTCGCTCCCGCATTGTCCCTCCTGCAGTGTCCCCTGTAATGTCCTACGGCGGATGCCGGCATCTATCTTCTGGGTTCCGTCCCCTGCAACGTCGGGACGTACGGGGGACGGAACTGGCGGGAAATTTGAAAATGTCAAAAAGTGACATTCACTGAATTCACTAAAATCACATAGTATAACATTCCTGTATCAAACCATTTCACATACATTTTGTCCCGAGTGCTTTGTCCGGCGCCCTGCCTGCATTTTGACTGTTCTTTCTGCCTGGAAACTGAGAAACGTCCATGGCGTCCAAAAAGCGTCCCTTTAGGTCAAAAGCGGCTTTAGACCGGCTAGAGAACAGCGATAGTAAATCAGAACCACTTGCAGAATTGAGTGATAATGATTCGTGGGGGAAATTCCTCATCAGACACTGAAAACGATTCTGCGACTGAGCTCAGCGATGTGCGAACTTGGTGCTCTATTTCAAAATTCAGTGTTTTTGGTTTGATTATATTATTGAATTACAATTATTATTATTATATTATTATTTTTTATGATTATTTATTAAATTATAATTTTAGATTTCGTGTTTCAAATTTTAACATACCCGGGATGTTTACTAGACTCTTTCGGACAGATTTCAATGAGTTATTCCTAAAAATTACAGGCCTACAATAAAAAAAATACATATTTCCATGCAAAAAAATGTACCGCTTTGAGCACAGAAATATGGACATAATCAGACCGCTAGGGAGGTTAAGATACAATAAAAACTTCTGCCTTTAGAACCACTTTAAGAGCATAACATAACCAACGGCTTCTGGTGAGGTGGGATGAAACAACAAAAAGTCGGTGAGATACTGTAAAGTGCAACATTGCCTTGTTAAAATATTGGTTTACCATAGTCCCTAAAACAAGCATAATTCGGATCTTCTGAAAAATTCCAGCTACTGGGAAAATATTCTGAAGACTAGAGACAAACAGAACAATGGCCATCTGGCTGGACACTAAAAAATAAAATGACCGGTTGGCTTATGATAAGGAAGGATAAAAGAAACCAAAAACAAGGCGAGAAAAAACTTTGAAGGGAGATTTACTAAAACTGGAGCACTCAAAATCTGCTGCATCTGTTCATGGCGGCCAATCAGCTTCTAACTTCAGTTTGTTCAATTAAGCTTTGACATTAAAACCTAGAAGCTGATTGGTTCCTATGCAGAGCTGCACCAAATTTTGCTCTCTCCGGGTTTAGTAAATCTCTCTCATTGCCTTTCTAAAATATTGGTTTAACACAGTCCCCCCCCCCCCCCAAAAAAAAACAAAACAAAAACAAAACAAAAGGAATGTATTGCACATTTTATGATAATGGTCAGAACTATGCAAACCTTTCTATTAAAGGATATAGTATATAAAAAAATAAAAACATTTTCAGGAAGGAAATGGTTAAAGCAGATTCTTTTTCCTTAACTTCCTGAGTGAGAAAAAAATAATCACTCTAAGGCAGTGGTTCTCAACCTTCCTAATGCCGTGACCCTTTAATACAGTTCCTCATGTTGTGGTGACCCCAACCATAAAATTATTTTCGTTGCTACTTCATAACTGTAATTTTACTATTATGAATCGTAATGTAAATATCTGATATGCAGGATGTATATTCACTGTTACAAATTGTTACAGTACATGATTTTACATTTACCCAGTAATTCTAATTCATGAAGTGTCGTTTTACCTCCAGTACTGCTGCTTTCTACACAGTAGCTGCTTTCCACACAGTAGCTGCTTTCTATACAGTAGCTGCTTTCCACACAGTAGCTGCTTTCTACACAGTAGCTGCTTTCCACACAGTAGCTGCTTTCCACACAGTAGCTGCTTTCTACACAGCAGCTGCTTTCTACACAGTAGCTGCTGTTTACACATGTGTGACTGGTCCACATAAGTACATTATGGCTCCAACCCTGTCACATACACCTGTATTTGTACTGGGTGTATGTGATGGGGTTGGCACAATGTCATCATGCATGGTACTCGTATGTGGGCGTATCTGCCTGGAGACGGATAGAGGAGCGGTGTCTCGGTTCCTAAAACGTGTTTTCCGATGGTCTTAGGCGACCCCTGTGAAAGGGTCATTTGACCCCCAAAGGGGTCACGACCCACAGGTTGAGAACCGTTGCTCTAAGGGCTTGTACACACGTATTTGCTGGTACATTGTAAAAACTGACGTCCGAGAGTCACAGGTGATGCATACATCCGACTACTAGCAGCCAGTCAAAATCAATGGCAGGATGAAATATTCAGTGGCTGTATGCATGCCCAAGCTGAACTCATATACAGGGCTATATGTGTAGAGAGACGTCCCTGTAGGCATACGGCCCTGTACGCTGGATAAGGATTCTGACGCACAAGGAAGATAATGCTCAGCCTGCCAGTTAAAACATAATGTCCATAAAGTGTCCATAATAGTCCAAAGTAAATAGTGGAAACACTGGTGGCAGCTATCCTCATAGTTGGCCGACTCTGTATAAAAATTAGAAAGGGGAAGCGCCACCTAAGTGTAATATTAAAGCTCACCATTTATTGTCAAAGGGTTAAAAACACTCACAAGATACAAGATATATGTTTGCTCCTCATATAAGGCATCGGCTGCTCATCAGCGCCCTGGATAACCGCCATTGCTATTCCAAGGCTGTAGGTGGTAGTGTTCACATTAGCACCTGCAGCCTTGGGATAGAGACGGCCATTGTAGTTTATTATTACACTTAGGTGGCGCTTCCCCTTTCTCTTTTTTATACGGCCCTGTACGCAAAACCTCTTGGATGTATGTACATCTACTGCATATCTCAGCCTGTCATTGACTTTGACAGGCTGCTAGCAGTGGGTTGTATGTGTCACCTGTCACTCCCGTGTATCAAAATACGCCCAGTTTTTATGCTGTATTGGCAAATGCATCTATGTGCATGAGCCCTAAAGTAAAGGAAATCTCAGCTTTCACCAAAACTAGTGTCTTCACTTGAGAATTTTGTATCTATGTCTGCTTCAATTTGGCCTCAAGGACAAATAGAGGGGTGAATCTTTATAGAATCAATATCTATCTATATCTGTCTGTCTGTCTGTCTGTCTGTCTGTCTGTCTATCTATCTATCTATCGATCTATCTATCGATCTATTGATTAATCGCTCTCTCCATCCATCTGTCTATCTGTAATACATGACTTTTAAAGACAAATGAGTTTAGGCAGTTCATTATTGTACTTTCAGATACATTTCAGCAAGCAGCACAAAGCTGTCACTGTAATTATATGTTTCCCTGTGTTGTCTGTTTGGTTCCTCACTTGAAGTACATGAGATGGATTTCTATTGATCCTCTAATAGCCGCTCTTCCTGCAGAATCATGGCGTGTGATCAAATACTCTGCTATCACTTGCACAGCCGTGTTTAATCTAGCATGTGATGGCTGGAGAGTCAGTGCGCCCTTCGGAACGCCGCCCCCATGTACAGAATTGAAATGCACCGGGAGCGAGTCTGCTATTTGCATCCCTCAGAAAGGAATGATAGGTTATCTGCTAAGTAATTTACACTTTCTCCATATGATAAGTTAATAACAGAGAACCCCCCATCCCCCCCATTGGCATGCCAGCGAAAAATACTAGAAATTACTGTTTAGGAAACAAGTAGATGAGGCTGAGTAAGAAGAGCAAATTCAGCTCACAGTTCACAGCTGCCCAGGAATGAAGGCGATATGGAAACACTTGGAGGGTTTTCTTCTGTTGGTCATTGGTGATCACAGTGTGCAAAATATTTGCATAATAATTGTATGGAAAAAGTATCTTCAAAAGCCACTTACATCAAACAGCTGTAATGTCATGTTATAGAAATAGTTTTCCTTTCCTCTTCCCTTTCCTTTCCTTTCCTTTCCCTATACTTTACTTTGTCTTTCCTTTCCCTTTTCTCTTCTCTTATTTTCTTTTCCTTTCATTTCCCTTTCCTTTGTCCTTTCCTTTTCCTTTCTTTTTTCTTTTTTCTCTTTTCTGTTCCATTTTCTTTTTCTCCCTTTCCCCATTCCTTCCCCTTTCTTTTTTCCCTTTTCTCTTTTCCTTTCCTTTCCCTTTTCTTTTCTCTTTTTTTCTTTTCCTTTCCTTTCCCTTTCCTTTGTCCTTTCCTTGTCCTTTCCCTTTCTTTTTTCCTTTTTCTCTTTTCCATTCCCTATTCTTTTCCTCCCTTTCCCCATTCCTTCCCCTTTCTTTTTTCCCTTTTCTCTTTTCCTTTCCTTTTCTTTCCTTTCCTTCTCTTCCCTTTCCTTTACTTTTACTTTCCTTTCCTTTACTTTCCTATAATTTTCTTTTCCTTTCCTGTCCCTTTTCTTTGTCCTTTCTTTGTCCTTTCCTTGCCCTTTCCCTGTCTTTTTTCCTTTTTCTCTTTTCCGTTCCCTTTTCTTTTCCTCTCTTTCCCATTCCTTCCCTTTTCTTTTTTTCCTATTCTCTATTATTTTCCTTTCCCTTCCCTTCCTTTCCTTTCCATTCCTTTCCCTTCCCTTCCTTTCCTTTTCTTTATTTCCCTTTCTTTTCCTTTCCTTTCCCTTGTCTCTTCTACAACAGCTGCCTCTTCCAAGAAGCAGCCAGCTCACAACAATGGAGGAGAACCACAATGGTGGCACAAGACCAAGTCTATCACCCTTGAGCAGAGGATTACAGCAGGACAATGAAATATGTGAATCGAGGACAATACCACAAAACAGTAAAGAGGGAGTAAAAATAGAGGCAAGGGGGAATGATGTTCCTCATTATATATTAAATAATTCAAATAAATTACAGTATTTAAAATTAAAAATATTACAGCGCACATTTTCTGAATTCTGTTGACAGCCCCAACATTTTGCCGGCATTACCGGCCTTTTCAAGGGGTCCTGGAGACCGTTGCTAGGCTTCTTGATCCAATGCTTGTTATACAACATTTATGGATTTACTGCTTGATTTAGTGTTTACTATACAGCTATTGCTGCTACTATCTGTAATGCCACTAAGCATACCCAGCTTACCTAGTATTAGTGGAAGAGGATGTGATTTAAAGGAGGGACACTTGGTGGGGCTAATATGATGCAGGAGTGGGCCCCACCAGCTGATGAGTAGACTCTGTCTATAGTACAAATGGTCCACATAGGGGATTATGGTGAAGCTTTGCCAACACTCCAGATTACCATTGGAGGTGAATGTTTTACTATAAATCCCTGAGTGTATAAACTGAGCTTTACGCTGAAGTAATAAATTGACCTATCTGGGCTTATAAGCAATATTGCCAACGTAGCTACTGATTTCTACTACATGAGATGTCCAATAGTATTGAATAGTGTATTTATAAATAGTAAGGTAAAAGGATGGGTCTGTATGGCTGTAGGAAAATGTGAGTATGTTCTTGGTATGTGTTGTTATGTATAATAAAAAGATGCTTTTATTTTCTGAAAAATCTAGCTGGTGGGAAATAAATAACATGTAATCACTGTTTTGTTTGAATGCATGCTGTGATGTAGCTAAAGATGTAACAGAGTATATTTTATGATAAATAAATTGTAACAATCCACTTTCATTCTCACAGCAAACATTATCTCAGTTTTCCTGGAAGCAGAAGGAGGATACAAAGATTTATATATTATTTATAAAGATTTTGTGTTTGGAGCCTTGTTTTAGGTATGGAATAACTATTTTCCTTCTTTCCTTCCTTCCTCATTTACTTTTCATATATTCCACCTTCCTTGCTTCTGTCCTTCATTTCTTCTTTCCTTCCTCTTTTCTTTTTCCTTTTCCTTTCTTCCTTCATTCTTTCCTCTTCTTTTTCCTTCCTTCCTTCCTTCCTTAGTGCCTTCCTTCCTTCCACCTTTCCTTCCTTCCTTCCTTCCTTCCTTCCTCTTTTCTTTTTCCTTCCTTGCTTGCTTCTGTCCTTCATTTCTTCCTTCCTTCTTTTTTGCTTCCTTCCATTATTCCTTCCTGCCTTTCTTCCTTCCGCCTTCCTTTTTTATTTGTTTCCTTCGTTTTCCTTCCTTCCTGCCTTCTTCCTCTCTTCCTTCCTTCCTTCCTTCCCTACTTTTCCCTATCTTCCTTCCACCCTTTCTTCCTTCCTTCCACCTCTACTTTTCCTCCCTTCCTTCCTTCCTTCCTTTCTCTTTTCTTTTTCCTTTTTTTCCTTCCTTCTTTCCTCTTCTTTTTCCTACCTTCCTTGCTTCCTTCCTTCATTTCTTCCTTCCTCCTTCCTTTTTATTTGCTTCCTTCCTTCTTTCTTTCTTTCCTTCCTTCCTCTTTTCTATTTCCTTTTCCTTCCATTTGTCATTCCTTCTTTCCTCTTCTTTTTCTTTCTTCCTTCTTTAATTTCTTTCTCCCTTCCTCCTTCCTTTTTATTTGCTTCCTTTCTTTTCCTTCCTTCCTGCCTTTCTTCCTTCCTCCTTCCTTTTTATTTGCTTCTTTCCTTTTCCTTCCTTTATACCTTCCTTTCTTTCTCCTCTTTTCCTTCTTTCCTTCCTTTCTTATCCCCATTTTCCTTCCACCTTTGCTTCCTTCCACCCCCCTATAATTATAAGAAATACACCGCTCATTTTCTCATTAATTTCTTTTTTTTTTCGGATTCACTGATCGTCTCTGTTACATCCTCGGCTAGAAAATGAACAGTACAAGACCAACAGGAACACGTTGATGAGAACGTTGAATGACCACAGGAGGCATAATGAATGAGGGACATCAGCCGCTGTTGGACATAAGGGTGGGAGAAGCTAATGAGATGAAAAATTCTCAAGTGTTCTAGAAGATATTAAGCCCATAATTGTGAACGTGTGAGCTGTATAGAACAGAGAACGAGATCAAATATATAATGAGAAATAAGCTTCCCAGTTTCAAGATTAAAACAGATCAGGGAAACTTTGAGAAAGTAGGACACAAAGTGAAATAAGTCTATAGCTGAAAAGCATCAAAGTGGACCTATAGTAGAAAGTAAAGACACTGTGATTTAAATATTCTGGTCTGCTAGGTTTAAAAATGAACTTCAGGCAGATATATTAAACATAAATTAAGGCTGCCTTGTCATTACTAATACATTTATTTATTTCAGGTACTTATAAAGCACTGTCAATTTACACAGTGCTTTACATATATATTGTACATTCACATCAGTCCCTAACCCTCAAGGGGTGTACAATCTAAGGTCCCTAACTCACATACACATACTAGGGACAATTTAGACAGGATCCAATTAACCTACCAGCATGTCTTTGGAGTGTGGGAGGAAACCAGAGAACCCGGAGGAAACCCATGCAGGCACAGGGAGAACATGCAAACTCCAGGTAGGTGGTGCCGTGGCTGGGATTCGAACCAACGACCCTAGTACTGCCAGGCGGAAGTGCTAACCATTTAGCCACTGTGCTGCCCTGCCCTACATCATTAAATGTATTTACAGTAATGTATGTTTCTGACTCTGACCTGGTATCAGCCTCCTGCAGTCCCTGTACAGCAGAGCTGAAAGTCTGAAAGGAAGAGCAGCGCAAGGAGCCAATCATTTCATGTTCCAGCAAGAATGCTGAGAGGGGAAGAGAGTAGAGTGACAGAATGATGAGCTTGTTACTGTACTACTTCTCCTTTTACTGTCTTGTCAATGGGCTATTTCTTTTTATCTCGTTATGTTGGCTGGAGTTCTGCAAAGTATGTCTAGCTTTAAAAGCTTTTTATTCATTTTTGAGCAAGAAGGGAAGGCTTAGAACCCCTGTCAGATTGTTATTGCTGTCTGTGTTCCCCTTTTTTAGATTCGCTCTTTCTCTTTGTCTTGTGGACTGCAGTTGATGATGGGAAATCAACCAATCACAGCCACCACACCACTTTCAAAATGTTTGGTCTTTTTTGTTGTTTATATAATAAAAATTGAAAACCCTAGTGGTGATCAAATCTTACCAAATGAAAGTTCTATTTGTGTGAAAAAAATAATATAAATTTAATTTGGATACAGTGTTGCACAACCGAGTAATTGCCAGTTAAGGGTTACGCAGTGCTGAACAGCCAAAAAATGGCCAGGTCATGAAGGGGGTAAAACGTGGTTCAAAAAGATCCTTTGCAACAGTCTTTTATTGATTCGGTAGTACTTCAAGGTGCTTAGTCTATATTGGATCTTTATTCACAACTGGCCCTTCAACTCACAAAGACACGTCTCCCAGCATTGTTGAAAGCTTGATACAAAGACCTCCTGGACCTCATGTTGCGGAGAAGCTTCTTGAGGGCTATTATAAGACTCGTAAATTAATTGTAAATGAGGTTTGGAGGAAAACACAATTCAAAATGATTCATAGGGTCTATCTCCCATTCCTGATGGATACAGCTATCCCTGCCAAATCTGTATGTTCCTGGTATGGCCTCCACCGTCCTACACTTTTCATCCATTTTGGACATGTAGCACAATTTCCCCATACTGGGGTCAGACGTTCAATTATATTTTTGGCATCACCTCCATCCAACTTATCAAAGATCCTTGGATATGCCTTTGCAGCCACGACAGGCAGCTGTCTCCAAATCCACCTTCTTCAGCAAGAAAACTACCTCAATGGATCCACCTTTGCCTACTTACTGCCCATAGAGATCTTCATAAAACATGGACCTTAACATCTACTCCAACTATCTTGACCATAAAGACATTTCTATTACATCTGGTGAAACATGACACCGTTGTACAAAACTATGGGCCTTTCAAGCGCTTTTTTGCTAGTTGGAAGCTGTTTATTGAGCATTCTCTCTCAACCTGAGAAATTGCCCTTCTCGTGAAATCATTTCAATACACCAACTGGTATTTAAATGAAAAGTAAAAGCTTGTGAGCTGCTATGTGAAAGGTAATTAATACTAAGTGCTAATTGTGAAACGCCTGCACCTAACACATACTCATACTAGTGTGCCAACCAATACTATTTAACAAAAATTTTCCCTGATGAAGCTATGTGACCAGTGGCGTAACGTGTAGGGGAGGGGCGTTGACGTCACGACGCTCAAGGGTTCCATTCTGACACCAGCTGGACATTTTAGGATATTCACCATTGGAAAAAAATCCGGAGGACACATTTTGTGCACAAAGCATTTTTATACAGAGTACATGTGAGTGCAATACTTTCTTAATAAAATGGCTTTAAAAGGATAATATACTATGATATGATTATTCCTCTATATAAACCGCCGTGGAAGGGGAGCCTATCATTTGAACAGGAGGAGGACCCCAAACAGCAGGATACTATCCCATCCATTTTGGCCCATTTAAAGGGACGCAAGCATGATATTACCTCACTTAACGGTTTGGTCATATACCTGAGATGAGAGTAAATCTGGTGGGGAAGCACAATAGATGCAACTTTTTTCACATAAGAAACCAATTAAGAAGCACGGGATATTTTATTTTAAAATTTAAGAAGCACATATTTATGGACTTTATTATATCATTTTCATTTATTATAACTTTTGATATGGATATGGACATTATTTTTGGTATTTCGTCTTTTGTTCACAACTTGTATATTATTATTATACAGTATTTATAAAGCGCCGATAGTTCGCTCAGCGCTGTACATTACAAAGGGGGACAGAACATGTGACAGAACAATACCAATACAATGCAAAACATGAGGGGATCGAGGGCCCTGCTCTTTCCAGCTTACAATCTAGGAGGGAGGGGATGGTGGTACAGGAGGAGATAGATGTGGGGGATGGAGTGGTAGGAAGAGTGGAGGAGGTCGGCAAGTTAGCAGGGGGTGGGGTAGGCTTCCCTGAAGATATGGGTTTTCAGGTGCGCCTAAAGGAGAGGAGAGTAGGTGATAATCTGATGGGTTGGGGCAGGGAGTTCCAGAGGATGGGTGACACCCTGGAGAAGTCCTGGAGGCGGGCATGGGAGGAGGAGACCAGGGAACTAGAGAGAAGGAGGTCTTGTGAGGAGCGGAGTGTGCGTGTTGGGTGGTACTTGGATATTAGGTCAGTGATGTAGTTCGGGGCAGTATGGTGGACGGCTTTGTACGTCAGTGTTAGGATTTTGAATTTGATCCGTTGCGCAATCGGAAGCCAGTGGAGGGATTGGCAGAGGGGGGTGGCAGAGATGGAGTGGTTGGAAAGGTGAATGAGTCTGGCAGCCGTATTCAGGATGGACTGAAGCGGGGATAGCCAGCGGCGAGGCAGGCCAGTGAGGAGGGAGTTGCAGTAGTCGAGTCGTGATATGATGAGGGAGTGGATGAGCTGTTTAGTGGTTTCTGGGGTTAGGAACGTGTGGATTTTGGCGATGTTGCGGAGATGGAGTCTGCATGAGTTTGTTAAAGATTGGACTTGGGGCTGGAAGGATAGGTTGGAGTCCAGAATGACACCAAGTACTCTGGCCTGCGGGGCGGGTTTGATGGTGGCGTTGTTGGATGTGATGGAGAAGTCAATCGGGGGTGGGGTCTGGGCTGGGGGGAAGACAAGAAACTCGGATTTGGAGAGGTTCAGTTTAAGGAAGTGGAATGACATCCAGTCTGATATGTCGTTCAGCAGATGTGTGATTCGGGCGGAGACCGAGGGGGTGAGGTGGGGGGTTGAGAGATAGATTTGTGTGTCATCAGCATAGAGGTGGTAGTTGAAGCCGTGAGAGTGTATGAATTGGCCAAGGGAGGAGGTGTAGAAGGAGAAGAGAAGGGGCCCGAGGACAGAGCCTTGAGGGACCCCAACAGAGAGGGGGAGTGAGGGGGAGGTGGTAGCATTATAGGTAACGCTGAAAGAGCGTTGTGACAGGTAGGATGAGAGCCAGGAGAGCGCAGAATCTTTGAGGCCGAGGGAGTGTAGTTTTTTGAGGAGGAGGGGGTGGTCGACTGTGTCGAAGGCCGCAGAGAGGTCAAGGAGTAGGAGCACTGAATAGTGGCCATTAGCTCATTCGTTTTGAAAATTGATATTGCTTCACATATATATTTTACCTTTTTTTGTCACCTGATATCTATGTCAGCACCTGGTATTTAAATTCTTCTCTCACCAATTCTCTGAGCAGGCAAAAGATCCCAGAAGCTGTTTTGGATCTTTGGTGTCCCTCTCCCCTCGATTTCGATTTGTAAGCTTACAGAGCAGTATTGGGAGAACAGAATTAAAGATGGCCGCCGGCCTAACATGCGGCCTCTGCAGCGTGATGTCAGTGCGGCAAGGCTCCTCCCTGACGCGTTTCATAGGAAAGCACTTTGACAATGATTTGATCATTACTGTATACAGTTCACTAATGTTTATATTTGCCACTTGATACACTTAATTGATTATCCATTCACGTTTTTTCTCATCACTCATTTGACAAAACTTTTTGTTACACTTACCTAGCGCATTCATTTGCGCCTTTTTATGCACTTGTCACTTTCTTATCGATTTTAATATTTAGTGCTGCATTTTATGTTTCCAGTTTGTTTGAGGATTTAGGGGTTCATCCTTTATGCCAGCAGCTTATTTGAATTGAGCGCTCGCTTGCCACATTTTTTAGTTCCTGAAGGATCATAAATGCGCTGATTTATAACAGCTACTGAATACTGATCTCTGTTCACTTGCTAGAGGTTATCCATCTGCCTTTTTTTTTTATCTCTTTTGCTTTCGGATCTTTACAGTGGACCTTTACAGCAACAATATAATTTTCCAAAAAGAACGTTCCACCTTTTATCATTGCAAAGTTGTCCTTGAGCTCCAGTCAATGACTTTGCCAAGGCGGAGATGGCATTATCAGTCTGCTGCAGGCAGGAGAAACTATGATACGAGTGAACTATTGTATGAGGCCAGCCAGTTGGTCCCTCCGACAACCTGATAGACTTCTGCTTGTGCCTAAAGGTGGGAATACACGATTAGAAAATCAACCGATCGGTCATCCGACGACCGAGAGGCGTTCGTTCATTGGTTGAAATCGTGGCCCACATTAACCAATCTAAAAAAAATTGTTCGTCGGGCAATACGTGGTGTTGACATCCAGGGGCGGACTGACAACTCATGGGGCCCCCAGGCAATAGGGGATCATGGGGCCCCTGTGTCCTTGCCCAACCTCAAAAAAGCCTATGAAAAAGGTACCAAGGGCATCTCATGGGGCCCCCTACTGACCCCGGGCCCTCGGGCAGTGCCCGAGTTTCCAAATGGTCAGTCCGCGCCTGTTGACGTCTTCCGTACAAGTGGGCCTGTGACCTTGTAGGCACGCCCTTCCGGCCAGAACGAGCGATATACACAACAATGACCAGCAATGAGTATAATATCGTTTATTCCATGACCTATATACATAAATAGTGATACATAAAATATAATCTGCGGAATTCTGGTTTCATCATCTCATTCGGCCAATCTACTTTTAACATTTGTATTTTTAGTTCGTGTTTACGAAGATACCTTGGACATCAACATCCGGGTCATCTTCTGTTTCCGCTCATGCGTGATAGCGCTTGATAGATTTTTTTCGTACGACCGTCTTACCGCCGCATAGAAAATCGGTCGTTGGTATGCGAAACGACAATATTTTTCAATGTTGTTCAACCGGATTTTTTCGTTCACAAAATCGTTATTGGTTAAAACATCCTGCTCATCAACCAAGAGAAAATCGTTCGATCAGTGGTTCCGCAAAATTTTTCATACTATTTTCTTATCGTGTGTACGGGGTATACAGTTGCAAGAAAAGGTATGTGAACCCCTTGGGATTACGTGGAGTTTTGCATGAATTGGGCATAAAATGTGCTCTGAACGTCATCTAAGTCACAACAATAGAAGAACACAGTCTGCTGAACATAATACTACACAAACATTAGATGTTGCCATGGTTTAATTGCACATAACATGTAAACATTCACAGTGCAGGGAGGAAAATGTCATTGGACTGACATTACGGATTTATCTGCTCTGTTTTTATTCTCTTTGGTTTGTGAGTATACATCTATATGTTTTTTAAATAAATTTGTGGTTAATGCATGATGAGAGTGTGCCCTGTTTTGCTTTTGTTTACCAGAACCAAGATTTCCCGATCTTTGAAGGGCTGCACCTCAACGTTTGGCATTCAAAGTTCTTTCCAGTCTGCATGAAGGTTTGAGCACTGGTTTCATTTGTTCATTTGGATGTCTTTGCTTTTACCAGAACAGGAATCATTGGACGTCTCCCTAGTTGGAATAATGAGACTTCACCAGCAATTATATGCACTTTCTTTAGTAATGTCAGTGAAATAAGCCAACGTTTCATGGCCACACAGAGTCCTTTCCTCGAGACAACATAGGAAGGGACCTTGCATGGTCCCAAAAGGTTGCCTTAGTTGACTGATGTGACATTGCGCTAATAAAAAATGTATATGATTGCCAGGGGCATATTTACCACAAGGCAAACAAGGCACCTGCCTAGGGTGGAATTTTTCAGGGGGGCAGCACCGCTCCCTAGAAGAAGGGATGAAAAAGGGACATGCATGCCATGAGAACCAGGTGGGATCCAAGAGAGGTGGCAAGCTGCTTGATGGTGTATGTGGAGCCGAACTCCTGTTCCCGGGGATGTCTGGGGTTGTGAAGATGAGTTTCTTTTTCTCTATCGCCGGGAGAAGGGGGATTGGAAGCAGGGGCGGACTGACAACTCATGGGGCCCCCGGGCAATAGGGGATCATGGGACGCTATCCTTCCCTCACAACAAGCAGGAGTAACGTGCAGATGACACGAGATATGCAAGACATTTTATTGGTGGATGGCGCCTGAACCTATCTTCTCATCGAATTTCACAACAGATTCCCATGTGAGAATATACAAGCTTCACCTGGCATTTTCCTTTGTTGGGTGATTTAATAAGAATAGCTATGGGCAGCGCTGTGCCTAAGGGGGTACAAACAGTCCTTCTGCATAGGGCCCATGCCTGTCGGTGGGACCAGGCAGATAGCTGAATCGGATGTGGGCAGGAAGGGTGGGGGGCAATTATTGGAACCGATCTCCTGTATGGCTCTCTTTGCACCAACTGAAAGATGGCTACTTCTCCTCTCCTCTCCCTCCCGCCGGCTTCCAGCTGCTGTAGAGAGATCCATACAAGGAACCAGTTCCAATAATTGCCCCCCCCACCACACCCATCAGCTGCCTGTGCACCATACGTTTCCCCCTGCTGCCCTGGGCCTTCTGTGTGCCCCTACCCCTTTGCAGTTGGTTTCCCTTCTCTCCTCCCCACCAACACCTTCTAGCACACAATAGGATCCTTCAGGATGGAGAGTGGGGGAAGGGTCCAGTAAATTTATCGTATTTATCACATGGGCACCCAGGGGCGGACTGACAACTCATGGGGCCCCGGGCAATAGGGGATCATGGGGCCCCTGTGTCCTTGCCCACAAAAAAGGTACCAGGGGCATTTCATGGGGCCCCCTACTGACCCCAGGCCCTCAGGCAGTGCCCGAGTGCTTGAATGGTCAGTCCGCCCCTGGTTGGAAGGCTCTCCTGGGTGGGAGGCAGGGGTGTTGTTGGTTGATGTCAGCAATGTCAGGCTCTCTCTCTGCTGGAGGAGGAAGGTGGGGGGGCTTATTGGTCGGTGTCTGTGGGGGCAGACGATTTTGTGTTTCCTAGGGCAGCACAAAAGCTAAATACGCTACTGATGATTGCAATAGATTGAGGTGACGTCTCTACATTCTACTGTAGTTTAGGAAGCGCCATTCACTGCTGGCCACCATCGGTCACCAACAGCTGCAGTCCTTATCATCTGACTTATGTGTTCTCCAAAGTTGGGTCGCAGGCGGCAATACAGTCTTGACAGGGGTTCAAGCTGTTCCACCTTTAACCACTTGCCCTCCTGAGGATTTACCCCCCTTCATGACCAGGCCTTTTTTTGCTACTCGGTGCTGCACTAATTCAACTGATAATTGCGCGGTCATGCAATGCTGCACCCAAACCAAATTTACATACTTTTTTTCACACAAATAGAGCTTTCTTTTGGTGGAATTTGATCACCTGTGCGCTTTTTAGTTTTCATGCTATAAACAAAAAAAGACCAAAAATTTTAAGAAAAACAATATTTTTTACTTTCAGCTATAAAAAATATATAGTAAACTCAAAGTTGGTTATAAATTTAGGCCAAAATGTATTCTGCTCCATGTTTTTGGTAAAAAAAATCCCAATAAGTGTATATTGATTGCTTTGTGTGAAAGTTATAGCGTCTACAAACTATGGTATAGATACTGCAATTTACGCAATTTTTTTGCTGTACAGCTCTGCGCTAGTTTAACGGACAATTGCGCGGTCATGCAATACGGTAAATAAAAGAAATGTACATCCTTTTTTTCCCAGAAATTCAGCTTTCTTTTGGTGGTATTTGATCACCTGTGCATTTTTTATTTTTTGCGCTATAAAAAAAAAGGCTGTCAATTTTGAGAAGAAAAAAAATATTTTGGACTTTTTGCTATAAAACATGTCCAGCAAAAAAAAATATAAAAATCAAATTTTGTCATAAATTTCTGCCAAAATATATTCTGCTCCATGTCTTTGCTAAAAAAAAATCCCAATACGTGTAAATTAATTGGTTTATGTGAAAGTTATAGCGTTTACAAATGGCGGGAAAGATACTGGGATTTTTTTTTTATTATACTAATAATGAGCGACTTATGACAGGACTGCAGGACATTTTGACACTGGGGGGGAACTGACTTGGGGTCACTAACATCCCCAGTGACACCAATACAGTGATCAGTGCAAAAAAAAAAACCACTGACACTGTACTAATGGCACTGGGGAGGAAGGGGTTATATTTTATTACGTAATGAAAGGGTTAACTGTGTGAGGGGAGTGTTTTACTAGGGGGCGGGGGTATGTACTGCAAGGGGACACGCTGATCCCGAGAGATACAGTCTTCTCTCAGGTTCAGCATGCTCTGAACTGACAGATAGCAGAGCTTGAATGTAAACACTGCAGCCGTGCTATCTGTCAAAGATTACTTGTAATCGCTGGCACCCGCCGGTGACGGACACCTGCTGCCACGATCAGCGGGACAGGTAGGGTGGGCACGCGCCTCGTGCGCGCCCCCTACCTGTTTTGCACAGCGACGTTAAAAGACAGCGCTGTGCGCGCAGGTGCCGCCCTGCCGCAGTAAAAACACTGCGGCGGGTTGGCAAGCGGCTAAAGTGGTTCTAAAGGCTGAAGGTTTTTGCAATTTTCTGAACGAAGGTAAAAACCTTATGTGTACAGCTCCCCCCTCAGCCCCCCACTACTTAACTGAGCCTGATCGTGATCCACCACTATGCATGAGAGCCTCAGCTCTCCCAGGTTTCTCTTTCCTCATTGGCTGAGACCCAGCAGCGGAGCCATTGACTCCTGTTGCTCTCAATCACAGCCAGTGAGGAGAGAGCTGGGGGCGGGGCTGAACCATGCTCTATATGTCCTATGTACATACAGGGCGGGCCGGCTCAGGAGCGAGTATACACAAGTGCCTCCAGAGTAAGCTGCTTGTGCTGGGCAAGGGGGGAGGAGTCAGGGGTGCTGACAGGAGACCTGAGAAGGGAAGGATCAGGGCTGCTCTTTGCACCTTTATACCATGCTCTTTATACCATGTTTGTAGTTTTAATTTTCAAAAAAACCAAAGCTATACAACCACTTTATTGTACCAATTCTGTAGTGCTGCTGATCCTGCTAGAAGTGCAGTGTACTTGGCACTTTCTGTGAATTTAACTGAATTAAACAATGTTATCTTCAATCCAAGCTACCCCCCCCACCACCACTCCCAACATCCGTATTGCCGAACATGATTGAGATGAAAAGAAGTGTCAGGGTTTAGCCTGCCATGTGCTGCTGGCTTCTGTGTTCACCTATGGGCGTCGCCTGCTCTACTGTGGATTTCTATCTCTTTCCCTTCTATCACTTCCTTGCCCGCCTCCCAGTCTGCTTCCCTATATAAGACATGCTCAGTGCAGCCCGTGTTGCCTGAGCAACTTCCCAGTTTCTCTTCACACAAATATGCCGCCTCACAGAACTGGGCTTTTTCCTGTGGAGCCCCATATTTGCATATCTGTCTTTGTGCTTGGAGCGCGCCGCACAGCACGCTCCCAGCACAAAGACTGCAGTGTCACTGAGAGCCCCGGGACCCGGGACTCCCGATTCCGGGTCACATGATCGCTGTGATAGTCTCTGATTGGCTATCACAGTGATCAGTCACTGTGTAGCCCACCCCCCTTGTTTTTTTTTCTGAATGGAGGAGAGAGATACATTGTATCTCTCTAACTCCTGGCATAGAGAAAAAAAAATGTTTGTTAAAAAAAAAAAGATAAATAAATATTAAAAAAGAAAAGAAAAAATAAAGAAGAAATACCTAGATCAAGGTTTGATCTAGTTCAGTGTCAGGGTAAGTGTTTGGGTTAAGGTCAGGGTCAAAGGTCAAGGTCAAAAGGTCAAAGTCAAAGGTCAGGATTTTTTTTTATATATAATTTGGTATTAGTGTCAGTGTGTTTTGGGTAACACAAAAAACAAAATGCGCACTATTGTTTCTGGGCTGTACTCCGGGTACAAGCAACAAATAACATACACAGATATGGTATCGCTGCGATCGCCAAGAGCTGGAGAATTTATTTTGGGTTGTTCTTTGGTGGTAGGTTATGTTAGTAACAAGAAACACACAGTTAAATTTAAAAAAATATTTTTTTTTTACTATTTTGGGCCAGTTTTCCTTTGATAATAAAATAAATCAGGACATATCCATTACCATTTACCACCAAATGAAAGCCCAATTTGTCCTGAAAAAAACGCAGTATAATCCACCTGGATGTACGAAGTAGTTGTGATGATACAGACGGTTTTACTAACACAGGTCAACGTTGCAGAATTGTGCTTAGGCATTAAGATTTGTTATACCCTCAGGCGTGAAGGGGTTAAAGTACCGATGTTGATGTAAATGATCTGGTTCCCAGCATCTGAAATTTGAATTAAGAGTTCCAGATATACCGTATTTGCCGGCGTATAAGACGACTTTTTGACCCTTGAAAATCTTCTCAAAAGTCGGGGGTCGTCTTATACGCCGGTACACATGTTAGGGGGGCTGCGGCATTAAGTACAGGGGTTTGCAGGGGCTGACGTCTCTTACCTGGATCCAGTCCCACGACGATCCGGTCCAGGAAGCGCGGCGTCTCCTTCAGTTCGGCCACTGGATGTTTGTGCGGCTGCGCGGCTCCGCCTCCTCACCGGTGATTGGCCGCCAGAACTGTAGCTCAGGAAAGGCACACAGGCGGCCAATCACCGGTGAGGGGGCGGAGCCGAGCGGCCCCGCGAAAATTGAGTGCCGGAGCAGCAGGTAAGTGCTCTGTGTAGAGGTGCTGCTGCAACCACATATGCTGGCTGCAGCAGCACCATACGAGAACAGGGTCAGCAAGTCTCAGTGGGAGGAATAGTGCCCCATCATTGGTGTCACTGATACCAATGATGGGGCACTATTCCTCCCACTGACACCAACGATGGGGCACTATTCCCCCCCCCCCCACTGACACCAACGATGGGGCACTATTCCTCCCCCCACTGACACCAATGATGGGGCACTATTCCACCCCTCACTGACACCAATGATGGGACACCATTCCTCCCACTGACACCAATGATGGGGCACTATTCCTGCCACTGACACCAATGATGGGGCACTATTCCTCCCACTGATACCAATGATGGGGCACCTATTCCCCCCACTGATACCAATGATGGGGCACTATTCCTCCCACTGATGCCAATGATGGGGCACCATTCCTGCCACTGATACCAATGATGGGGCACCTATTCCCCCCACTGATACCAATGATGGGGCACTATTCCTCCCACTGATACCAATGATGGGGCACTATTCCTCCCACTGACATCAATGATGGGGCACTATTCCTCCCACTGACACCAATGATGGGGCACTATTCCTCCCACTGACATCAATGATGGGGCACTATTCCTCCCACTGACACCAATGATGGGGCACTATTCCTCCCACTGATACCAATGATGGGGCACTATTCCTCCCACTGATACCAATGATGGGACACTATTCCTCCCACTGGTGTGCATTGGAAGAGGGGTAGTCTTATACGGTGAGTATAGCCCAAACACTACATTTTAGCAGGAAAAGTAGGGGGGTCGTCTTATACGCCGGCAAATACGGTAACTTTATTCCAATAAAAGTCAGGGGCACAATCTGAAAATCCCCAACGCATTTCGGGGGTCCACAATCACCACCTTCATCAGGGCTTGACTGACAACAACGCGATTCGACTAGAAGTGAACCGGACCATTCATGTTATTTTTCCCGTGTGATTGCAAGCAAGCCAGCTTGCAATCACACGTCAGCAGATGATCTGGCCGCAAGCCAAGCTGCTCGAGGAGAACATTTAGATAAAGCTGTTATTGTTCCTTTTGCCAGACATTCACTGGCTGTGAATCAATCACTGTCATTCAAAATACATGCACCTGGAACATTTACCTACAGTGAATGTTTAGCAAAAATCAGACACTGTTTTTTAAAAATGCCCCCTATAGAGAATCCCTTAACGCAGATTAAAAGCCATCAAGTGACTCTCAATGTTTATGGTAACTGGTGAGATCACAGAAATGACCCCAAGGGATGTAGTTTAACAGAGAAAAAAAAAAGGGAATAAGATTCAATTTTCAAGCAATCTTGTATTATGCCGGCCATAGACGGGTCAAAAGTCGGACGATTTTTTGTCCAAAAAAAACCAGTCGATTTTTGCACTGTTAGTGGGTTAATTGGTCAGCCGTTTTTCGGGTTTTTTGCACAATTTTTTTATCAGGCATGTTGGAAAATTCGCTGCCAATTTGGACGATTGGCTAATTTTCCTGGCAATGATGGGCAAATCGGCCGATCGTTTTACTGATAAAAAATCTGCGCATGAGCCGTGACCTGCAAGAAAAAGAAGAAGAAGAAGAAGAAGAAGAAAAAGAAGAAGAAGAAAAAGAAGAAGAAAAAGAAGAAGAAGAAAAGGAAGAAAGAAGAAGAAGAAAAGGAAGAAAGAAGAAGAAGAAAAGGAAGAAAAGAAGAAAAGAAGAAGAAGAAAAAGAAGAAAGGGAAGAAAAAGAAGAAGAAGAAAAGGAAGAAAAAAAAGAAGAAGAGGAAGAAGGAGAAAAGAAGAAGAAGAAGAGGAAGAAGAAAAAGAAGAAGAAGAAGGAGAAAAGAAAAAGAAGAAGAAGAAGAAGAAGGAGATAAGAAAAATAAGAAAGAGAAGAAGAAGAAAAAGAAGAAGAAGAAAAGAAAAAGAAGAAAAGAAAAAGAAGAAAAGAAGAAGAAGTAGAAGGAAAGAAAAAGAAGAAGAAGAAAAGAACAGAAGAAGAAGAAGAATGTACAGGTGTCACTGAACGGCGGCTCCGTTCTTCTTCCGCTTTTATTTTTTATATGAAAAAGTCTTGCGGTTGCAACAAATGTATCCATTTGTATCCAAATAAAAACATAACGTGTTTGTATTGCTGTCACATTGTATGGAGTGCTCCCGTCTCTGTCAAACTAGTTTCTTTTCCCATTGTTACGTGAGCATTGGTGGCAGCATCGGCAATGGCACCGACCGATTTTTCATTTATTGGCCGACAATTCAGCCAATAAACGGTCCGTCTATCGCCTGCATTAGTCTTCATGCACACGGGGCACTTTAATAACGCTGGTAACCTTAGCTGTGTAAAGTCACGTTAAAAATGTGAGTTTTTCAGAGTTTTTTGCCGCATTTTTTCGCGTTTGCAATTTTTAGCTTTATTTGGACCCCCCCCCCAAATTTTTTTTTTTTGATAAAAAATGCCGGTTTGCTGCGTTTTACCATATTTTGCAGCATTTTTCAGCATTAGAACATTTTTACAGCTGAAAAACTCCACTAGTTCTGGCCAAAGACCAAAAACGCCGGTTTGCTGCACTTTTTTTACAGCTAGAAAACTCTTCTAGAAACCCACTAGTTCTGAGGTTTTTTTTCCAGCCAAAAAACGCTGATTACAGTCTATGTGTGCATGGACACATAGGACAACATTGGGTGGCTCAGTGGCTTAGTGGTTAGCACTTCCGCCTGGCAGTACTAGGGTCATAGGTTTGAATCGCACCAGCTGCCTGGCATTTGCATTTTCTCCCTGTGCCTGTGTGGGTTTCCTCTGGATACTCTGTTTTCCTCCCACAATCCAAAACAAATGCAGGTAGGTAAATTGGATCATGTCTAAATTGTGTATATATGAGTTAGGGACCTTAGATTGTACACCCCTTGAGGGTTAGGGACTTATGTGAATGTACAATATATATGTAAAGCGCTGTGTAAATTGACAACGCTATATAAATACCTGCAACAGGGACAGACTGACCATTTGGAAACTTGGGGAGGGCCCAGGCTCAGTAGGGGGCCCCATGAAATGCCCCTGGTACCTTTTTCATAGGCTTTTTTGAGTTTGGGCAAGGACACAGGGGCCCCATGATCCCCTATTGCCTGGGGGCCCCATAAGTTGTCAGTCCGCCCCTGACCTGAAATAAATAACATGCGGGACATTTTGACAAACTTGATAACATTAGCTGTGTAAATTCACATTAAAAATGTAAGTTTTTCTGATTTTTTTGTGTTTTTTGCATTAGCATTTAGCAGCGTTTTGCCGTGATTAGCTGCCTTTTCTTGCATTTTTTGACCCCCAAAAATTTTTGATTTGGTCAAAAAAAGTCCAAAAACTCAGGTTTGCGGCATTTTACCACGTTTTTTTACAGCGTTAGAGCGTTTTTACAGCTAAAAAACTCCTCTAGAAACCAAAAACACCGGTTTGCTGCGTTTTACCATATTTTGCTGCATTTTTCAGCATTAGAACGTTTTTCCAGCTAAAAAACTCCACTAGTCCTGTTTTTTTTTTCTAGCCCAAAAAACATCCCAGCCAAAAAACGTTGATTCCAGTCTGTGTATTTATGGACACATAGGATAACATGCTGGGGGGTTTACTGGCTGTAGAAAAAAATGCCAAAAGGCAAAAAAAGTAAAAACTTCCCGTGTGCATGAGGACTAATATTCATGCACAATACTGTTGTGTATAATGCGTAACCGACTATTGAAAAATAACCCGGAGGCACGCAATTTTTTTTTTTTCGTCTAAAAATTACCCATCCTATTATGTAATATTAAGTCCCTTTTTAAAGCTTTTATTTGTCTTTTTATAGCTCCACTATAGACACAACAAACGGATCTCTTACACACCAACTTCAAGTATGCATGTGTAATTTTTCCTTTGCAAAGGTAATTAGCTAATCAGTCATTAGCGCTCGCTCGCTCGCTCGCTCGGACCGGATGATTTAAATTCCAAGCTCGTATTGAGAACCTTTTCTGCCGTTTACCTTCACTTTTTTTTTCTTTTTTTTTTTCTTTTTTCTTTTTCTTTTTTTTTTCCACTCAGAGCCTTGACATGCAATCAAATGTGCGCCTCATGTATTTTTAAAACCTGCCTCTTCTATTTTTGCCTCTGAAAAATTCATTATGCTGTTACACTTCTTTTAGGAAATGGTTCATTATGTCTCGCACATGCACATAATCAGCTACGGCTCCACAATAAAAGGAAGGCGAGGCCCCACCTGGCATTTCTTTGTATTTTTAATGCCATTTTTTTTTTTCTTCGATGTAGACAGCAACGAGACAGCAATACGGGTGCCGGTGACCGGTCGTTGACGGGTGACTTGATCAGTAGAGCGGTTGAGAAAGCTATAGTTGAAGTCGCAAAGAGCAAATAGAGATTGGTTCTCTCCACTGATCCAACTATAGCAATTTCTCGTGGCCTATTTATCACGCAGTGCTCTAGGAATGTGCTGCCAACCTGAGCTAGAGGTTTACGTCCACTTATGACTTTGACTTTGCAAAGATCTCCTTGAGGTTACATAGTTAGTCTGGCTGAAAAAAGACAAAAGTCCATCCAGTTCAACCATTAAAAAAAAAAATAAAGGGTATAATCCTACATGTATATCCAAATAAAATGGTGCAGCGCTAAATGATGATACACGATTATTACACACAATATATGCTATTTCAAACGTATGCGATTACGTGATGTCACTCTGAAGGTGATCATTGAATATTTAAATTAGTTCAATGTGATAATGTGGATCATATAGAGATCACAATTCCAGGTGAGTGGACGTCCTGATCCGGGAGTGATAATTCGTGCAAACCACACAAATGGGTGAAAAACGCACTCACCAGATGTGCGTTTAAGATACACAATAAATAATCCTGCGTCACCAGGCCATAGGTCGGTCGTCAGATCTCGGATCGGGTTACCCACGGATCACCATCCAGGTTCCATAGAAACAAGGTCACCAGAAACCGCTACCAGGTATCACCACCAGGGTCATGATTCCTCCAGATGGGCACTGCGAATGATAGCACTCACACAGAGTGCCCAATAAGAGACCACATAGCGTGTTACTGCTTAAGGTACCTTTATTCAGGGATGGTGGGTGTATAGTACATAACAAAAAAGAATTCCAAAAATTACTGACCATATATTCCAAGGTGTCCACCTACGGTGGTTAGATGTCCTGTTGCTGCATACTGACGCGTTTCGTGCGATGCACGTAGTCATAGGGATAAGGGCTTGCAGCCTATAATCCTACACCCACAGTTGGTCCAGTGGAAGGCAAAAAAAACAGCAAAGCACGATCCCATTTGTTCCAGCAGGGGAAAAAAATTCCTTCCTGATCCCCCGAGAGGCAATCGGATATTCCCTGGATCAACGTCACCTATAAATGTTAGTATCCAGTTATATTCTGCAAAAACCCTCTTGGACCTGAGCATTCAGCAGTGAGTCAGGATCTGATGGAACATATTGGTTAGTTTAACCCCTTTAAGGGTTTCAGAAGCCAGGAGGCGGGGTGGGGTTTTAGGGTCATGTGACCGCTGTGATTCGCCGTCATGGAGGTCACATGATCGGGAAAGGTCCCAATCGAAAGAGGAGATCGGGACCTTTCCATGAGTACCGGACATGTGTGCTGGGAGCAGGGGCGGATTGACCATTTGGAAACTTGGGCACTGCCAGAGGTCCCTGGGTCAGTAGGGGGGCACCATGAGATGCCCCTGGTACCTTTTTCATAGGCTTTTTTGAGTTTGGGCAAGGCCACAGGGGCCCCATGATCCCCTATTTCCCGGGTGGTATTTTTCAGGGGAGCAGCACCACCTCCCTGGCAGAAGGGATGGTGGTTGTCCTGCATCTGTCAAGGTCCTACCTTTCATCAGAGCTTGTGCATCTCCATGAGCTGGCATCCATCTTGGTTTTCTGCAAAGCATGGTGGGAACCTTTATGCCTTCAGGCTTCTGCGGCTCCTCCTCAGAAGGGTGTGGTTGAGCACATTTAAACCTGCTGTCTGCAAGTGTGCTCTGCACTTGTGTCCTGTATGTTGCCCTGTTGCAAGCTCTTGTGTTGTTCCCATTGCTCTCCTGGTAACGGACTCGGCTTTGACAAGACTATTCTCTGTGTTAACCCTTTACCTGACCTCCTGTTGCTGAACCCGGCCCGTGACCTGAGTATTCTTTGCCTACCGTCTAGTACTGTCTGCTCCGTTGTTATTGACCTGGCTTGTCTGACTACTCTACTCGTGTTCCCATCTAGCTCCCACCAGCTGTACGCCATTGGCGGCAGTCGTTATCGCAGCTGGGGTCACTCGGGGGCCGCGACCTGGTCTCAGGCTGCGTCAAGTCCATCCCCACCATCAGGGGCCCTGGTGAAAGGTAGCCTGGGGCTTAGACTCCGCGCCCTGAGGGACTCCGGTCTGTGGGTAGTGGCTGTCGTCAGTCGCAGCGTGACCGTACCATAGGCCTGCCTGCCCGTTCCAGCGTTCCTGCCCTGACAGCATCTCACTAAGGAGGCTTTGAGGGGCACTGGATCTGGGCAGCAGACAGAAGAGTGGAGTGAGGGGAGCCGGGATACTGGAGAGCTGTGATGGTGAGTATCTCTCCTTCTTTCCGGGGGATGTGGGGGGGGTGGTGTTGTGCAGAGGGGGGGTCATAGGTGGGGGTCGTTAGATTTCTGTGTTGCCCAAGGCAGCACAAAACCTATATACACCACTGCCCCAGCCTGTGTTATTGGAGCTGGTGTGAATGGACTGGTGTTTGCGGGGGTTGGCAGCCTTTTGTAACACTGTGCAGTGTTACTGTAATGCAGATTTATACTTGACCACAAGATGGCAGTGTATAGCATTTTTTGCTCATCATTGTCCCAATACAGGTGAGCAGAGACTACTAGGATTTGTATGCTGAAAGCAGAATTTTTCTTCACAGTGAAGCTGAGACTGAACTACGTTGTCCATGAACACTCACCAGGAGCAGAAGCATATAAAAGTATAAGCCTGGGAAGACAGAGGGGAGTTGGAGAGAGACTTTGCTGTGTAAGGAGCATGTGTGTTGAGAGCTGTGTCAAGCCACAGGGGCCCGGACCGGACCGGGTTAGGCCGAGAAGCCTCAGAGAGCACTGTTCAGCCAAGCATCCAAGTGGAAGATGCAGACTTGTGGAGACCTGTTCGAAGAGTGAGAGCCACCACCAGCACACCCGCATCTTCAAGAGAAAAGAAGGGCCCCCATCTTTGGACGCTCACCACTACACTGATCGTTTACCACAGGACTGGTTGAGAGGGTTCTAACCCATTTACTGACATTAACAACTACAAACAGTTGTTCCCATTCAGGTTCTTCAAATTTCAGACACTCTTTAGAATATGTTGCTACTAGTGATACATGAGCCTGTTGCAGACTGTCTTCTTTATACTGTTATCATGGCCATTACCTGCAGGAAACAGAACTGAGTCAACCCCTTGGCCCCCTGCAAGACAGAATCCCTGTAACTACATCCATCTAAGCTCAAGCGATCTATCTAAGGAAAGAGTCTTTCTGCTTAATTTCCACTTTACTCTTTAAAGGAACACACGCCTGTCAAAACCCCCCATCCTTCTTCTCTTAAAGTGACCAACCACTAGGGTGATTCTTGTTTACAATTCAATATCTTAAAGTGAGCTTTCCCACCAACTTTACATATTAAGGAGAACTCCGCCAGCCATTTTGCCTCTTAAAAGGAATTACTCTGTTTTTCCACATCTGCATGGGACTGCACCTTTTGCTGCGTGCCAACATAAGGGACCCAACTAAGCTGGCAGAATAATCAATTTTCCAGATTGTTTGTGCTCAGGGAGTATACAGAAGTACTGGTGTGCAGGAAATTTGACTTATTTCCTTGATCTTAAGCCTTGACCAGGGGCAATAGGGGATCATGGGGCCCCTGTGTCCTTGCCCAAACTCAAAAAAGCCTAAGAAAAAGGTACCGGGGGCATCTCATGGGGCCCCCTACTGACCCCAGGCCCTCAGGCAGTGCCCGAGTTTCCAAATGGTCAGTCTGCCCCTGGCTTTGACTCTCCTATCTGAGGGCCTACAAGTGAGCTAGCCTAAATTCCTTGCGACTCATACTTGTCTCACTTGGGAAGTAATCTCCCAGTCAGTCAAAGTATATTTGCACTGGGTTGACAGGTTTCTGTGCTAAAGCACCTTATTTCATTGTGAACCTTTGTTAATCATTAAATTTCCTACCTTTTTTTTATTGATCTTAATACAACTTATCAATTTATTTCACAATAGTGAAAGCCAAGATACCTTGGTGGTGTCAGCAGGGATGTGGTTCTGTCTTGGGCCTAGTGATGAACAGAGGACCCAAATATACCAGCAGCTCCAGCAGAGGTAGCACTAAATTCTGTTTTTTAAGAAGAACCAGTTAATATCAGTGGCTCCTACGTGGGTAGCATTACATGATTTACCTGTGTTCATCTCATAGAATGTCAAAAGGTTGGTCTGGCAAGAATGGTCTTTTATTAATCCTTGTTGATTAGCTCTAATACTTCTAGTACTATTTTTATTACAGCAAACTCTTGGATATTCTTGGATATGGTCCATTATCATTTTTTTCATAGAGTTTACATACTATTGATGTAAGGCTGACTGATCTTCTAGGTATATATCCTGGTCCTTTTTTTGAATGTTGGTTCCACGTTTACTTTTCACCTATCCCTTCTACAACCAACTGTTACAAACTTTTTCTCACTAAATTTTTTCTGAAAATATGTACGCATGATCATTTAAAAGAAGTCTGTCAGGGCAGGGGCCGTGGAACGGACAGGCAGGCCAACAATGTAACGCACTGGCTGATGACAACCACCACCCACAGACCGAAGTCCCTCAGGGCGCGGAGTCTAAGTCCCAGGCTGCCCTTCATCAGGGCCCCTGATGGTGGGGATGGACTTGACGCAGCCAGGAACCAGGTCGCAGCCCCTGAGACACCTCAGCTGCGGTAATGGCCGCCGCCAATGGCGTGTAGCTGGTGGAAGAGACAAAAGTGTAGTCAGACAGGCCGGGTCAACAACAGCAGGACAAAACAGTACAGGACAGCAGACGAGAATCACAGGTCACAAGCCGGGTTCAGCAACAGAGGGTCATATCAAAGGAGAACGCAAAGAATAGTCGAGTCACAAGCCGAATCAGATACCAGGATAGTCACGAGAGTCAGAACAGAGTAATAGCAACACAAAGACACAAGTGCAAAGAGCATGTGCGGACCACAGGCTTATATGTCATCAGCCACACCCCTCTGGGGGATGGACCTCAGAGACCTGAAGGCAAAAAAGGATTCCCATCATGCACAGCAGGAATCCAAGATGGACGCCAGCACGTGGAGCAACACAACCTCAGGAAAAAGGTAGGACCTTGACAAAGTCCCACCAAGAGACCTGCTCAGTCCAACAATAAATAATAATTTAAGTAAGCCAAAAGGGCATTGTGGATTTAGCCAGTCTTAACCTTTCTTAGATAGCACTGAATGATTTTACTTGTGGCTTGTTGCTTCGCCATCTCTTACATCTAAGCGACAATTTTCACCCAAATGGCTTAACACAAAGTTACAGAGAAAGAAACAAATAGCTGGCAGGCAGGCGCACACGTCGGCTCTCCACTTTAAGCCTTTTATGCCCGGTGGCTTTGACAACTTCGTGAAATGTCCCCGTGCCTGTAAATGATAAACGAGCGCACCTTGGACAACCGTGCCGCTTGCAGTTCTGTGTGAAACGACAGCGTAACAACCAGTGCCCTCGTTCTCTATTTCTTTGAGCCCTTAACTTTTCCATCCTTCTTGGTGACAGATTTTTTTTTTTTTCATTGTTCGTTTAGTTTCTTTCTTTTTATTTTATTTTTAAACTTTTTTTCCTCCCCAGCAAAAGATTTGCACATTTCTACCTGACTGCCTGAGAGATTATTTTTGAGTTTTCGAAGTTTACCGAGACAGAGAGAGATCCCTAGGAGAGTTGTGTGCTATTTATTCCATTCCATCTGGATGTCAGGAAAATGCAGCTCTACCTTCAGCAGAACCGGGCAGATGACTCAAAGGTTATGGCAGTCATGCCAAGAATCAGAGGGGGGAAGGAATGTGACAAGTGAAATTTCTCTTCCTCTATTTCCCTGCCTTGATGACATTGGGCTTCCAGTTATGTTTGCATGTCTACGTGTGGCAGAGATAAAACCAATTTCTGAAACCTGCGGTCATGCATGAACAATGTGTCCGTTAGCGAGGTTGTTTTTCTTTCTTTCTTTCTTTCAGATGACAGCAACGTTTTCGGAGACACACTTGAAAAGAAATGATGATGTAGTTCCCTGGTATTGAAGCTGGACTCTAGGAAACCAGCCAAAATAAGAATACATGTAATATTTTACCTGTCAAGGAATTTGTTATTCTGTTCAGCCAGTCTTGTGACCCACCTTTGGAGAGGTGCCATAGATTTGGGTATGTCAAGGAAAACAGTTGTATTTCATTGCTTCTCTGGTATTTGAGCATTTGAAAATGGCTCTCATTTTAACCTCCCTGGTATTCCCGAGTGTAGCTCGGGGTAAAGTTTCAGTACCACAAGCGGTAACCCCCCCGAGCTACACTCGGGAATACACTGCAGCGTTGCTCCGGGATCTCTTCTTCACTTACCTTGTCCTGCGCTCCCGCGATGTCCCCCCTGCAGTGTCCCCGGCAATGTCCTCCGGCCAATGCCAGCATCTGTCTTCCGGGTTCCGTTCCCTGCGATGTCGGGATGTACGGGGGACGGAACTGGCGGGAAATTTAAAAATGTGAAAAAGTGACATTCACTAAATACACTAAAATCACATAGTATAACATTCCTGTATCAAACCATTTCACATACATTGTGTCCCGAGTGCTTTGTCCGGCGCCCTGCCTGCATTTTTACTGTTCTTTCTGCCTGGAAACTGAGAAACGTCCATGGCGTCCAAAAAGCGTCCCTTTAGGTCAGACGCGGTTTTAGACCGGCTAGAGAACAGCGATAGTAAATCAGAACCACTTGCAGAATTGAGTGATAATGATTCGTGGGGAAAATTCCTCATCAGACACTGAAAACGATTCTGCGACTGAGCTCAGCAATGTGCGAACTTGGCGCTATATTTCACATTTCAGTGTTTTTGGTTTGATTATATTATTGAATTAAATTTATTATTAATATTTTTTATGATTATTTACTATATTATAATTTATGATTTTGTGTTTCAAATGTTATCATACCCGGGATGTTTACTAGACTCTTGTTCGGACAGATTTCAGTGAGTTATATGTAAGAATTACAGGCCTACAATAAAAAACAACATATTTCCATTGAAAACAATGTACCGCTTTGAGCACAGAAATACTGACATAATCAGACCGCTAGGGAGGTTAAGGAGCAGCAGTGTACGTGAGGGAGGCAACTAAAAGGATCATTGGTGTCATGCACCTGGCTCTGCCCAGTGGTGTTGGTCCTGGGACTATGCAAACACCATCAAATGAGAACCAAATCAGCTACAACTAATCTGACCCCTACAGGGGCGGACTGACCATTTGGAAACTCAGGCACTGCCCGAGGGCCTGGGTCAGTAGGGGGCCCCATGAGATGCCCCTGGTACCTTTTTCATAGGCTTTTTTGAGTTTGGGCAAGGATACAGGGGCCCCATGATCCCCTATTGCCTGGGGGCCCCATGAGTTGTCAGTCCGCCCCTGGACCCCTAGCAACCTCTGGGCTACAGGTAACACTGGTTGAGAATGGCTAGCCTAACCTTTCACAATAGTCTTTACCAATCAAGTGGCCAAAATAAAAATAGTTTTTATAATATTTAAATATTCATGTAGGATCATCAGGGGATGTTTTATTGTTTCATATAATAAAAGATACATTTTTAAAAAAATACAAATGACAGTAACATGTCAAAGCTTAAACGAAATCTTGCTAATTGTGTTGACAAGATACTTTAAGAATACATTTTATGACAGGTTCACTTTAGAACATTTTTCAGGCTGCACTTTTTCCCTTTTGATTTTTTTTTTTTCAAGATTTTTTTCTGGCATTTTGTTTGATTAATGAGCTGTGCGTTATTTATTTTTTTTGCTTTGTGTTTGTGAATTATAGATTCCTCCCTACTCAATCAATAAGGTAATTCTCAAAGGTTGATGTACGTTTGCAGATGGAGTCAGACATATGGACTGTGCTCTCCTAAACATCGTGTGATTGGCTCTTCATTAGCGTGGTGTCACTTGTCATTTTCCATGATTAAGTCGGGGGGAATGGGGGGGGGGATATGAATGTCAGCAGGTTACCAGCTTGACCCCCACATAGATCTACGTCTGCAAATGCAGAAAAATACAAGTTCATTCAAGGAAGAAATTAGATGTTTTTTCATGTCCCAAAATTCATAGACCACAAAAAGATTCAAAGTACAGTATTTATTTTTTAAAGAAACATATACCAAGTCATATAATATAATTAGAGATGAGCGAATTTTTCAAAAATTCGATTCGGCTGATTCGGCGAATTTCAGGAAGAAATTCGATTCGATGCGAATTAATTCGCTACGAAGTTAACTTATAAAAAGGGTTTCTAGGCTTCAGAGAGCCTTTAAATTAGTGCAGAACACTGTACCTTTAATTTAAATGCCCTTGGAGATGAGGAAGGAGAAGGAGAAGGAGAAGGATGAGAAGAAGGAGAAGGAGAAGGATGAGAAGAAGGAGAAGGATGAGAAGAAGGAGAAGGAGAAGGATGAGAAGAAGGAGAAGGATGAGAAGAAGGAGAAGGAGAAGGATGAGAAGAAGGAGAAGGAGAAGGATGAGAAGAAGGAGAAGGATGAGAAGAAGGAGAAGGAGAAGGATGAGAAGAAGGAGAAGGATGAGAAGAAGGAGAAGGAGAAGGATGAGAAGAAGGAGAAGGATGAGAAGAAGGAGAAGGATGAGAAGAAGGATGAGAAGAAGGATGAGAAGAAGGAGAAGGATGAGAAGAAGGATGAGAAGAAGGAGAAGGATGAGAAGAAGGATGAGAAGAAGGAGAAGGATGAGAAGAAGGAGAAGGAGAAGGATGAGAAGAAGGAGAAGGATGAGAAGAAGGAGAAGGTTGAGAAGAAGGATGAGAAGAAGGATGAGAAGAAGGAGAAGGATGAGAAGAAGGACAGTTCTGTGACAGTTTCTGTCTATTTCTGACAGTTCTGTGACATTCACTCCATACAGCGGTTGAAACATTGTATCTATTTGTTTCCATAAATGACATTCTGCAGATACACTTAGAGGAGCTCTGCAGATACACTTTTTGCCGGCTTGGAATTATTCTTATTTTCATCCTACTTCTTCTTCTTCTTCTTCATCCTCATCCTCATCCTCTTCTTCTTCTTCTGAGGATGAGGATGAAGAAGAAGAAGAAGAAGTAGGATGAAAATAAGATTAATTCCAAGCAAGAAAAAAGTGTATCTGCAGAGCTCCTCTAAGTGTATCTGCAGAATAGAGGAGCTCTGCAGATACACTTTTTGCCGGCTTGGAATTATTCTTATTTTCATCCTACTTCTTCTTTATTCTCATCCTCAGAAGAATAAGAAGAGGATGAGGATGAGGATGAAGAGGAAGAAGAAGAAGAAGTAGGATGAAAATAAGAATAATTCCAAGCCGGCAAAAAGTGTATCTGCAGAGCTCCTCTATTCTGCAGATACACTTAGAGGAGCTCTGCAGATACACTTTTTGCCGGCTTGGAATTATTCTTATTTTCATCCTACTTCTTCTTCTTCTTCCTCTTCATCCTCATCCTCATCCTCTTCTTCTTCTTCTGAGGATGAGGATGAGGATGAAAAAGAAGAAGAAGTAGGATGAAAATAAGATTAATTCCAAGCCGGCAAAAGTGTATCTGCAGAGCTCCTCTATTCTGCAGATACACTTAGAGGAGCTCTGCAGATACACTTTTTGCCGGCTTGGAATTATTCTTATTTTCATCCTACTTCTTCTTCATCCTCATCCTCTTCTTCTTCTTCTGAGGATGAGGATGAGGATGAAGAAGAAGAAGAAGAAGGAGAAGTAGGATGAAAATAAGAATTCCAAACCGGCAAAAAGTGTATGTGCAGAGTTCCTCTATTTCTGACAGTTCTCTGACAGCTTCTTCACATGTACAGCGGTTGAAACATCTGTATCCTAAATGGAAACTAATAGATACAATGTTTCAACCGCTGTACATGTGAAGGAACTGTCAGAGAAATGTCAGAAATAGCGGAGCTCTCTGCAGGGACACTTTTGCCGGCTGATCGGGAAAAATCCGATTCGCGCACCCGAAGTAGGCAAATATTCGGATTCGCCGCGAATCGAATTTTTCCTGAAATTCGTATCGAATTCCGGTTCGCCTGGTTCGATTCGCTCATCTCTAAATATAATACAAAATGTATAAAAACATCAAAACAGGGAAAGCCCTTTCTAGTGAAAAGTTTTTTTTTATTTTTGGGATACAATTTTTAAGCAGCAGTGTGGGCCTACCACCATCATACCATTGCACATTTATAAAACACAACAATGCGCTTTACATGTGTACAGTACATTCTGCTCTTCATGCTCTTCATGCTTTTCATAGCTTTTCATAGCAAATGTATATCAATAAAATGAATGGCAGGAAAAAAAAAGCCGAGAGTGGAGTCCGGGGTCCCAAGACCAATCCAAGTCATATGCAGGGGCGGACTGACAACACATGGGCCCCCCCGGGCAATAGGGGATCATGGGGCCCCTGTGTCCTTGCCCAAACTAAAAAAAGCCTATGAAAAAGGTACCAGGGGCATCTCATGGGGCCCCCTACTGACCCCGGGCCCTCGGGCAGTGCCTGAGTTTCCACATGGTCAGTCCGCCCCTGGTCATATGATTTACTCAGTGCCCTGGCAGGATAATCTAGAGCCCAGGGCGAGCATGCCCAACTGTGCCCCCCCAACATGTATGAGCATTATATATCAACAACCCCCCCGCCCCCAAAAAAAGAAATTGAGCGCTAATCTGCATACTCCCTAAGCTTAAATTCGCCTTACTCCCAGTATAAATCCCCCCTTGCATAAATCCTCCTCCCAGCACAAATCTTGGCCCCTATCCCCCCTCCCAGCACAAATCCCTTCTCTCCTAATCCCCCCAGCATACCCCCTCCCCAAAAAAATCACTCCCTCCTAGCACAAATCCTCTATGCTTGAGAAATCCACCCATCCAGCACAAATTCCCTCCCAATCCCCCTCCTTGCACAAATCCTTCTCCCCCAAAATGTCCCCTCCTAACACAAATACCACCCAACCCTCCCTACTAGCACAAATCTCCTCCCCCCTCTACCATATCACCTCTTCTAGCACAAACCCCCCAAATCCCCCCTCCTAGCAGAAATGCTCTTCCCCCCATTTTCCTTCACAAAAAACACATCTCCCCAAATCACCACTCCTACGTCCCCCCCCCCTCAAATTTCCCCACCTAGAGTACTTCTTACCCACTGCCACCCCCCAAAATTCCTCCTCCTAGCACAATCCACCCCCCCCCCACCAATCTCCCCATGGTGCCTACCATCTCACATGATACCACAGTATCCAGGGCAGCTGCCCCTCTTGCTCACCCCTTGTCCTGGCCCTCTACTCCAATTATCCTTTATAAATTGGTCCCTTACATGTGGACAGCATAAGGATTGTTAAAAACTGGGGAGATGAGTGGATGAAAGCTGAAAGATTTATCAGAAAATTTTTTGGTTTTACATAATTTCTTGCTGAAATTTTGCTAAGTTGAAAATTCAGAATTTTGCCTATCCCTGGGCAGAAAGTTCGCCAAGTTTCTTTTTTTAATGCTGTTTGTTTTCTGTTGGGGAGATTTATCTTTATTTCCTGTCTTAGAAAGACATCATGAAGTGGAGGTAACCCCTTTTAGACAGTTATTACAAAAAATGCATGTACCTAATAAAACATTTCCCCCTAACTCCTGTTCTGGAGTCTACTGCAAAATGTTGTATTTCCCATCACTTTCTGTCCTGAGACAATGTTCAAAGGACAAAGTGCATGTAGCAGTAAGTGACAGCACACAAAGGAGAGAAGTCGGACATATAGTCACAGGTAACCCATTAATGGAGATGATAGAGAAGATCTTGCAAAAGATGACAGTAGAGATGATATGGTATGAAATATAGGTGCTCATTTGTTCCATGCATTTAGTACACAGAGGAGAGAGGGAAGGTGGCTATAATGCTGGATGAAACTCCCTCGTAGGAATGCCCATAAATTGGCCTTTAGCCTGGGGTGGAACTAACAGTCAGAAAAAACAGAACAACCATATGCTTTGGATCTGAATGGAACCACTTACACTGTTCCCCCTGAGATACAGGAGAAACAAAAAAAAAAGCAAGCACTACGAGTCCTATAGTAGGCATTGTCCTACAGTATGGGATTCTTCTCCATCCAGATTGCCCACTCTCTGCTTAGAATGGCAGTTAGTCATGGAGGATGTGTTACAGTACTTGCATTATCTCTGGCAGGTCTTCCAGGATTCCTTGCAGGATCCCAATCAGGTCTTGTAGGATCCCTTGCAGGATCCCTACTGAGTTTTCCAGGATCCCTTGCAGGTTCACTGCCAGGTGTTCCATGATAGCTTGCAGAATCCCTGGATATCCAGGATTCATAGGACCTCTACTACCTCCAGTTCTTCCAGAGTTCCCAGTAATGATGCTGGACATGTCCTTCGCCTGTCAGTTGTTGACCCAAATTGACCTACTACACTCTTGTGTGTTGCATACCTCGACTCTGGCTTGACTTGATTACTTCCCCACATGCCGCCAGCTTTGACCCCTGCCTGGGTCTGACTACACTCCTTGCCTGCTGCCATCTGCCTGTATCTGATCATTCTCTTTTCTACAGCTCTGTGGACAGTCTCCCACTCTTTCCATTCCAGCCACCCCTACTGGTGGGGTGATTCTGAGAGTGATATCAGCAAAGAAAACCAGGATTGCTAGGGTTCCTGACCAGCTCCACCATCAGAAGCTCTGCTTAAGACCAACATCCAACCTCAAGAGTCCAATACACCTGATGGGGGGCACCATAACTTAGCTTGGTGGGGTGATTCTGAGAGCGATATCAGCAAAGAAAACCAGGATTGCTAGGGTTCCTGACCAGCTCCACCATCAGAAGCTCTGCTTAAGACCAACCTTCAACCCCAAAAGAGTCCAATACACCTGATGGGGGGCACCATAACTTAGCTTGGTGGGGTGATTCTGAGAGCGATATCAGCAAAGAAAACCAGGATTGCTAGGGTTCCTGACCAGCTCCACCATCAGAAGCTCTGCTTAAGACCAACCTTCAACCTCAAAAGAGTCCAATACACTTGATGGGGGGCACCATAACTTAGCTTGGCTAACAAAAAAAATGTATTTGCACCCCTCATTGCTCCTCCACCTAAACACCTTCTTCACTCTCTTTTATTGCATTGGACACCAGTTAGCATTGAATTATGGGGCAGTAAGTCTCAAAGGGAGACTGGATTTCATTGTGCACATGCACACACACAAACAATAAGTTGTTGACCTGAGCAGTGTCCCCCATGCGTGGCACTACTTGAAAATTAAAAAAAACTAAACTTTTCCACCGGTTCGATGCTAATGTACAGTTGACCCTTGCTAGTTATTTGGCAATCCATTGCTGTAGCATTTTCTCCAGGAGACTTTAGTTCTACTTTAAGAATCTTATGAGATTCATAACCAGAGGAAACCAAGTCAAGCTTTTCTAGTTTATAACTTGACTGTGATTGACAATAAATTCTATTTTAGATGCAGGGATGCCGGAGTCATTGGAAATGTCACGTCCGTGTATAAGTTGATGAGATCTAGAAAGGCAGGCTCTGGCTGGGTGGTCGAACGTGGCAATCACAACTGTCCCGTCCCATTGAGGCACATTGCGGTCATGTGTGAAAAAAACACAGGGGTTGGGCTGTGAAGGAACGCAACCTGACAGCAAGGTCAGTCTCCTCTCCACCAACTCAGATATTGCTATTTTGAAATTCTCTGCATGGACTGGCACTGCCAGGCAACCCACTGACCACTGGTCGGCCTTAGGTGCCGCGTGACGTTGAATGAAATATGTCAAGCCGCCGTTTGTTGTGCCGGGTGCTCTGAACCATATTGCACTCATCCAATCCAGCTCTGAAGCGCGACTCTGTGCAATTTCTCTGGGTGACCTCCAATGTTGTACGCCAGCGGTCAGATGTCACACCGCTGTAATATATTTGTTGTCTTAACCCTGGAGTGACATTTATCTAACAGGCTTGCAGCCTTGGCAATGCGCTGCTGCCTGCAGAGAAAAAATCCATTTGTCCCTGCGATATTGTAAAAAAAGGAAATTCCTTTCATATTTTCAAACCACGTTGAAGCTCAATAAAGACCAACTTATTATGTTGGTATTTTGGTGTTGTTAACAGGATGAGTAAAGGTTAGAGTAAAATATAAGGGAAACTAAGGGACTGATTCACTAAATGCAAATAGGCTTTTTGCTTTGTGAGGGCATTTGCACTTTGCACAGGAGTTTATCCCGGAGCTCAGTGAACATGGTGAAGAATTCCACCATCCAATCAAGTCCAAGTATAAATACTGTTGGTTTTTTTGCTTTTTGTTTTTAATTTTCTTTGTATCTGATTGAATTTTTTTTTTACAAAGTGAAATTTCACCACATCCACTAAGCTATAGGCAAATTCCCTTCCAAAGTAAACAGCCTAATTAGCTATAGTAAATCAACCCCTAAATCTGAAAACAACACTGCACTGTACTAAAATCTAAATTCACACATTATGAGTAAAATTAATTGTAAAGAAATAGCCTATTTTTTCAAGATACACACAAATTAATATCCCATATATCCTGATACCCAACTTGCAGCCCGGGGGCTGCATCCAGAAGTTTGGTGCCATTTGTAAGTCCCTTGGGGCTCTGCAGACACTATTCTGTGTTTCCCTTAAGGCATGTCCCCAGTCTCCAACAACTCCTATATCATGCCCCCAGTCTTCAACAATCTCCAACAACTTCTTTATCATGTCCCCAGTCTCCAACAACTCCTATATCATGTCCCCCAGTCTTCAACAATCTCCAACAACATCTTTATCACGTCCCCAGTCTCCAAGTCCTATATCATGTACCCAGTCTGAAACAACTCCTATAACGTGACCCCAGTCTCCAACAACTCCTATATCATGTCCCCCAGTCTTCAACAATCTCCAACAAATTCTTTGTTCACATCCCCAGTCTCCAGCAATTCTTATGTCATGTACCCAGTCTCCCACAATCTCCAACAACTTCTTTATCACGTTCTCAGTCACCAAAAATTCCTATACCATGTACCCAGTCTGAAACAACTCCTATAACATGACCCCAGTCTCCAGAAACTCCTATAACATGACCCCAGTCTCCAACAACTCCTATATCATGTCCCCAGTCTCCAACATTCTCCAACAACTTCTTTATCACATCCCCAGTCTCCAACAACTCCTATATCATGTCCCCAGTCTTCAACAATCTCCAACAAATTCTTTGTCACGTCTTCAGTCTCTAACAACTCCTATAACATGACCCAGTCTCCAACAACTCCTATATCATGTCCTCAGTCTCCAGCAACTCCTATAACATGAATAAGTCTCCAACAACTCCCATATCATGTCCCCATTCTCCAGTACCTCCTATATCATTCCCCCAGTCTTCAGCAACTCATCAATCATGTCCTCAGTCTTCAGCAACTCCTATATCATGTCCTCAGTCTCAGCAACTCCTATAACATGTCCCCAGTCTCCAACAACTACTATATCATGTCTTCATTCTCCAACAACTTCTATATCATATCCCCAGTCTCCAATAACTCCTTCATCATGCCCTTAGTCTCCAGCAACTCCTTAATCATGTCCTCAGTCTTCAGCAACTCCGATATCATGTCCTCAATCTCCAACAACTTCTTAATCACATCCGCAGTCTCCAACAACTCCTATATCATGTACCCAGTCTAAAACAACTCCTATAACATGACCCCAGTCTCCAACAACTCCTATATCATGTCCCCAGTCTCCAACAATCTCCAACAACTTCTTTAGCATGTCCCCAGTCTCCAACAACTCCTATATCATGTCCCCAGTCTCCAACAACTCCTATAACATGACCCAGTCTGAAACAACTCCTATAACATGACCCCAGTCAACAACAACTCCTATATCATGTCCCCATTCTCCAACAACTCCTATATCATGTCCCCAGTCTCCAACAACTCCTATATCATGTCCCCAGTCTCCAACAACTCCTATAACATGACCCCAGTCTCCAACAACTCCTATATCATGTCCCCAGTCTCCAACATTCTCCAACAACTTCTTTATCACATCCCCAGTCTCCAACAACTCCTATATCATGTCCCCAGTCTTCAACAATCTCCAACAAATTCTTTGTCACGTCTTCAGTCTCTAACAACTCCTATAACATGACCCAGTCTCCAACAACTCCTATATCATGTCCTCAGTCTCCAACAATCTCCAACAACTTCTTTAGCATGTCCCCAGTCTCCAACAACTCCTATATCATGTCCCCAGTCTCCAACAACTCCTATAACATGACCCAGTCTGAAACAACTCCTATAACATGACCCCAGTCAACAACAACTCCTATATCATGTCCCCATTCTCCAACAACTCCTATATCATGTCCCCAGTCTCCAACAACTCCTATATCATGTCCCCAGTCTCCAACAACTCCTATAACATGACCCAGTCTGAAACAACTCCTATAACATGACCCCAGTCAACAACAACTCCTATATCATGTCCCCATTCTCCAACAACTCCTATATCATGTCCCCAGTCTCCAACAACTCCTATATCATGTCCCCAGTCTCCAACAACTCCTATATCATGTCCCCATTCTCCAACAACTCCTATATCATGTCCCCATTCTCCAACAACTTCTATATCATGTCCCCAGTCTCCAAACAACTTCTATATCATTCCCCCAGTCTCCAGCAACTCATCAGCAATGTCCTCTGTCTTCAGCAACTCCTATCCTTTATCATGTCCTCAGCCTCCAATAACTCCTATAACATGTATGCAGTCTCCAGCAACTCCTATATCATGTCCTCAGTCTCGAACAACTCTTATAACATGTCCCCAGTCTCCAACAACTCCAATAACTTGTCTACAGAGTCCAACAACTTTTATACCGTGTATCCAGTCTCCAATAACTTCTATGTCACGTACGCAGTCTCCAACAACTCTTATAACATGTCCCCAGTCTCCAACAACTCTTATAACATGTCCCCAGTCTCCAACAACTCCAATAACATGTCTCCAGATTTCAACAACTCCTATATCATGGCCCCCATCTGCAAAAACTCCTATATCATGGCCCCCATCTGCAAGAACTCCTATATCATGGCCCCGTCTGCAACAACTCCTATATCATGGCCCCCATCTGCAACAACTCCTATACCATGTCCCCATTCTCCAACAACTCCTATACCATGTCCCCAGTCTCCAGAAACTCCTATAACATATCCCCAGTCTCCAAAAACTCCTGCATCATGTCCTTAGTCTCCAACAACTTCTATACCATGTCCCCAATCTCCAAGAACTTCTATATAATTTCCCCAGTCTCCAACAATTCCTATAACATGTCCCCAGTCTCTAAAAACTCCTATATCATGTCCTTATTCTCCAAACAACTCTTATAACAAGTCCCCAGTCTCCAAATCTCCAACAATTCCCCCTCTCTCCAGTCTTCACATATTCCAATATCATGTCCTCAGTCTGAATCTCATCACCAGTATATCTGGAATTCAAAAGTGATGCTACATAGCTTATCCTCAGTGTAAATATCCAGCATGTTCCTCCACTAAGTTGGACCCTCATACAAAAAGAAGGTCAAACGCTCTCAGTAATATCCATCTGGATATATTTAAACCACCTTCAACCTTTCAGTATTCGCATTGTCTGGCATATCCAAAAAGCGCTTTGACATAATACAAAATGAAGAATGACAGAGCATAAATTTGTTTATTTTTGTTTATTTTATAAAGTGTTTCTCATCCAGCATTCTTTTGCAACTTGGGGTGTTATTTGGGTTCCCCCAAGGTGCTGCAAGCGGTTTTCCCTGGATCAGAGATGAACTAGAAGACTCTGTGATGGAAGCACCCTGTGATGATAGGGGAATCTGATGTGATGAGCAGACTCTGATGTCACAGGAGTTCTTTGAAGTGATGGTAGATTCTGATGCGATGGGGGGCCCTGTGATGCATAGGGGGGCCTGTGATATAAAGGAGGGACTCTGATGTGAAGGGGTGCCTCTGATGTGATCCTTTTTTTACATCACCAAGTGCAATGCAAAGCGTCAGATGCAGTGGTGTAAAGTACACCGCCACTAGAGAGGTGTTCCCTGGAGTGATGAATCATGCTTCTTTGCCTGGCAATCTGATGGACATGTCTGGGGTTGGTGGTTACCAGGAGAACAGTACTTGCCTGACTGCATTGTGCCAAGTATAAAGTTTGGTAGAGGGGTGATTATGGTGTGGGGTTGTTTTTCAGGGGTTGGGCTTGGCCCCCTAGTTCCAGTGAAGGGAACTCTTAAGGAATCAGCATACCAAGACATTTTGGACAACTTCATGCTTCCAACTCTGTGGGAAGAGTTTGGGGATGACCCCTTCCTGTTCCAACATGACTGCACACCAGTGCACAAAGCAAGGTCCATATAGACATGGAGGAGCCAGTTTTGGGTGGAGGAACTTGACTGGCCTGCACAGAGCCCTGACTTCAACCCCATAGAACACCTTTGGGATGAATTAGAGCGGAGACTGTGAGCCAGGCCTCCTCCCCCGACATCAGTGCCTGACCTGACAAATGTGCTTCTGGAAGAATGGTCCAACCTTCCCATAGACACCCTCCTAAACCTTGTGGACGGCCTTCCCAGAAGAGTTGAAGCTGTTATACCTGCAAAGGGCGGGGCCAACTCAATATTGAACCCTACGGACTAAGACTGGGAGGCCATTAAAGGTCATGTGTGTGGGAAGGGCGGGGCCAACTCAATACTGAACCCTACGGACTAAGACTGGGAGGCCATTAAAGGTCATGTGCGTGGAAAGGCCGGCCGACCAATACTTTTGGCAATAAAGTTTGTGTGTATATATATATATATACCAGCCTAATGTACGGTACATAGCAGGCACATCTTTCTTGCTAGCCATTACAAAACAGATAATTCTTTTAAACTGAACACTGTTCCCAATCAGCCACTATAACCATAACCTTCATCCTAACATTGATATTTGTGCTGCATGATGGCTAGCATATTCGTAAAGTGGAACTAAACCCTCCCATCCATTACAAAAATGAAAGCTTCCATCTTAGCCTTTGTTTGACCATGGCATTGCACATGTGATTGATTATGACACCAACCTTTGATGGCTTTACCATTAGAGGGAGAGCATGAGCAATGGTGACAGTTAACCTTCAGGGCATGCCTTGAATGGAACTGTTATGGGAAACAGTCATATCAATGGGGTTAGTTCCGCATTAAGTGTTCCTTGTGTGCTTTCATATCACCTTTAAACATATTAACAGTTCACAATATTATCTCTCACACACCAGCAATACATTAGCTTCTTATTCATGTCAGAACTCTACTGCACCAGGGGCGGACTGACAACTCATGGGGCCCCCGGGCAATAGGGGAACATGGGGCCCCTGTGTCCTTGCCCAAACTCAAAAAAGCCTATGAAAAAGGTACCAGGGGCATCTCATGGGGCCCCCTACTGACCCCGGGCCCTCGGGCAGTGCCCGAGTTTCCAAATGGTCAGTCCGCCCCTGTACTGCACTGAACAGTGCTGTTAATCTAACATTGGCACTTTGCTGACAGGAGAAATGTGACGGTCTTTTTACTGTCCTATCATCAAGTTGGGGGAGGTGGGTAGATGGGCCTTCCATTCACTGGTCTTGTTGCCACCCCAGATAATGAGGTCATCACGCTGCCCCTGGAGACTTGAAGATCTCATCATTGGACCCAATGGAAAATGTCCACCCCACCTACAGTAGGTAGCAATGTGGGCATTCAAATAGGGACCTTGCAGGCTGTGCTTGCCACCCTTTTTGTCACCCTGATTGTGAGGTCATCATACTGTTCCTGAAGTCTTCAAGACCCCAACATTGGATCCAATGGGAAGTGTCCCCCTCACCAAAAGCAGCAATATGGACATCCGATGGGGAATTCTCTCCCACTGTGCAGTCCAGAAGACAGAAGAGTCAGGAACCTGACTGGTAGGGTAGCATGGACCATATAACTGGCTGAACAGAATTAAGCAAGTATATTACTCATTTCTATATATTTCAGTAGTTTTTTTCTGCTTTCTTGGAACGCAGCCCAAAATTCTTGCTTGTCATCGATTCCCCCATATAAAGGCAGTACAAAGCGATCAATGTCAGTAAATTGGTGAAGGGTGTATCACAGCGTCCCCAAACATATTTATGCTATAGTACGCCTTGATGTAAAGATCAGATGAATCTTGCAAAAGCTGCTTGTGAATCATCTATTCATATTTTACAAAAACACCAGATACTCCACAGAAAACCTGGCGCCTGCACTAAATGAAGCAATCAATTCAGACTGACAGATTCCTTTCAAATATTTCTATAGCCACCAAGAATCATCTAGATGTGAACATCACTTGTTAAATTTAAAGCAACCACTGTTTTGATGGGGAGTTAAAAATACCAAAATTGATAAATCTTCTCTGACATATTTTGCAGAAATGTGGAATATTCTAGTTCAAAATGAATGTGCCCTATTTAAAGTGAACCTGTCTGTAAAAATCAAGTGCAGGCATCATGAAGTACCAGAACATTCAGGTAAGTTGGTCGGTGGTCTGATTGCAGAGGCTGATCCTTTACAAAAAGGATTGGCTTGTTGTTGTACAATAAACCAGATGACCTTGATCCTTTTTTAAACGCATGACAATGGGCACCTCTGCCGATTGGACCACCAATGAGATTTTTTAGATGTCTTCCAACTTACCTGACAACCCTGTAGAGCATGAGTGACAAACTCAATTGCATCTCAAGCCGCATCAGCATTATGTTTGCTAACAGTGTACCCCCTTATCTAGTGCTGCTGCTGGAAAGAAGCTGGGGGCAGAGCTGGGAAGCACAAAGTGCAGGGTCTGGAGCAGGACCAGAGGAGGGCTGGAGTCAGCTGCTGGAGTCTGCTGAATGCTGAGACCAGGGGAGGCGGAGACAAAGGGGTGGTTCAGAGAAACGCAGGATCTGTAGGAGGAGTTCTGTCCTCTCTTCTGCCAACTGCTGAGAGAAGGCCTGGGCGGAGACGAGGGGGGTGCCGCAGCTGCAGAAAAGGTAAAAACGGCCATATGAAATGGCCTGATGGGCCGGATTTGGCCCATGGGCCTTGTGTTTGACATATGTGCTGTAGAGGATCCAGGACTGGAAACCCGTGGCATCGAGAGCGACCTTCCTTATCCTGCATGGGCGAAAAATATTTTCCACCAGCACTCACAGAAGGTTGTGGGTATTTACCCTACAGAGTCACTGCAACCTCAGCAGGTAAGGCCCTTCCTTTTTTTATTTTATGGAGAAACAATTTCAAGGTAATCACTAGATTTGAGTCATTCACTGCACTATGAGGGCTCTCCTGCTTCCCTCTTTTCTTTTTCAGTGAACACTCAAAGTCTTGCCAAGAGTCTGCAACCAACCTTTTGTGACCGAAACCCTGGTCTCCTTGGACCATCACACCCTAAATCTCAACACATCCTTTGTGGTTTTCAGATCAGACATCTAGTGCTCGTCGATATACTTTAGGTCTTGACTATATGAAAGTCTTGGGTGACTTCTGCATCTTCATCCCCCAATACAATGACCGGAGCTTGAGTGACTTACCAAGAAGATTTGGCATTGCGATGTATGAAAGGACATGTCTAGCTTGCTCTGGGGGCACTCAACAGGGGGGAGGAGCCAGGAACACCATCAGGGGACCAAAGAAGAGGAAGATTGGGGCCACTCTGCGCAAAACCATTGCACAGAGCAGGTAAGTATGACATTTTTTTTAACCCTGTAAGGGATATGGTTACTAAAGGGATCTTGGGACAACTGTGGGGGATGGGGTCTCTGCACGGTGCTGTGGGACTCCCTGAGAGGTTGGATGCTTTACAAGGGCACTGGGGAGACTAGCGTGGAATGGGGGCACTATTTGGCAGTGCTGGAATTTGGGGGCACTATGGGGGGCTGTAGGAGACAAGTTAGAAAAACACTGGGGGGCATTGTAATAGGTGGAGGCATTGTGAGGAGTGAGGGCTCTCAGGGCCTGGGGGCCATGTGGAAGATCGAGGGGCACTGTGGGTCACTATGGGAGGGTGGGGGGCATTGTAGGGACTGAGGGTTTTCAGGACCTGGGGTTCATGTGGGAGGGTGAGGGGCACTGTGGGACACTATGGGAGGGTTTTCAGGACATGGAGTTCATGTGGGAGGGTGAGGGGCATTGTAGGGACTGAGGGTTCTCAGGACCTGGGGTTCATGTGGGAGGGTGAGGGGCACTGTGGGACACTATGGGAGGGTTTTCAGGACATAAAGTTCATGTGGGAGGGTGAGGGGCATTGTAGGGACTGAGGGTTCTCAGGACCTGGGGTTCCTGTGGGAGGGTGAGGGGCACTGTGGGACACTATGGGAGGGTTTTCAGGACATGGAGTTCATGTGGGAGGGTGAGGGGCATTGTAGGGACTGAGGGTTCTCAGGACCTGGGGTTCATGTGGGAGGGTGAGGGGCACTGTGGGTCACTATAAGAAGGTGGGGGAGCACTAAGATAGCTGGGAGGCAATGTGAGAGGTTAGGGGATCTGTAGCAGGCTTGAGGCCCAGGAAGAGGAACACCATAGCCTGGAACCGGAGTATGGCCTAGTGGTTGAGAACCACTGTCCTAGACAACTGCCTGGCTCACAATTTTGGTGCCACCTGCTAAGTACCAAATAAAATGTAGTATGTTCCTATTTTTAAAACATTTGCACTAATGCTCCCAAATATAAGTCCATTTTCAGAAGCCAAAAATCCACATTTCCCTTGACTGATTGATTGAGGGACGGTGCTTCGCAGTTATTTGCATTGGACAGTAAGTTAACCAAGACATCTGCCGAAACCTTGAAGAATGGAAATTGCACTCTTAGCTGCAGGTCATTTTCCTGTAGATAAATAACTCATTTAGGGTGGAATCGCAGTCTTTTGCGAGTTCCCGTCCACAAGCCGCAATCTGGTCACATCACCCCTTCCTTTCCCCAGGCTGGTGAACAGATTCTGCTCTTCTCGCTGCCAAATCAAATGAGAAATTTTGTTTACTTCAGTCCGTATCTTAAGGAACTCGCCTAGAATTTAAAAAAAAGGAAAACAATTATATATATATATATGTATATATATATATATATAGTCCTTTTGTTCTCTGGGCAGTTTTGCGTTTGCACTGAGCTTTGACTTTGAGTCGGAGAAAAAAGATCTTTTGAAGGCGAGAATGGATTGTGTGATTAATGCCAGGGACGTACTGACAGCTTCAGTTAATTCGAAATTACAGAACTTGTGTTTGGTGCGCCTCTGCTGTGTTTCCAAATCCCAAGAAGATCGGGTCAAAACGCGCGAGCTGGTAATAGCATTAGACATAGCATTGCCAGAGGGCCTGTTACACGTTGTGAGCTGGTCAGCAAATGTGCTCCAACCAACCGGAGAGAGAGCGCGGTGACCCCTGATCCTCTGCAAAGTGGAGCTGGGCTGCCTAGGGATGGGGGCGAGGAGAGGATGTATCCGTTCTGTATGTTCACTGAGCCTCATTAGCGGACTATTTTCGTTTCATTATAAGTTCATCTCAATTATCTGAGTAAAATATGTAGTCCTGTCACAAATGCTAGCTTCTAATTTTCACTTAAATAGCAAAACGATGATCCCATTGTGAATTTAAAATGCTGCATTCTCTGCAAGGAAAAAAAAGCAGACTTTATAATATTACATTTATATTAAATATTAAATAGTATACTATTTATATTATATATTATGTATATAATATTTATATAAAAAAATACTTGTTTATATTATTTTATATTTATTTATGTTGGTATTATTATTAGAAGTATTAATAGTAGTAATAATAATAATAATAATAATAATTAGAAAAGCTCCAATTTCTGGGGAAATTGTGTGAAGTGTTCTTGCCTCCTTCAGTAGTCTACAACTGGAGTGGGCGGAGTAACTGGGGGGAGTGGCTTGTCACTCTGCTGCCTGCTCACACACCTGGGTTCCTATGGCAACTCACTCTACAGCAAGGGCAGAGAAGAGCGGTTAAAAACAAACTGCTCCGACTTGCTCACTTCACTGGCTGTTGCCATCTTCAAACGGTTGTAGTTTACAAATTATAAATCCTACAGCAAAGAGCTTTATATTGTGAGAATCACAAGACCCAGACCTACATTTGGATGCATAGTATGTCTCTGAAATATTAAAAATGAAGGCACAGTTGCAGTTTAGAAATTGCCCTTCAAATTTGAGATGGCTAGAGTGGAGTTTCAATGAATGTCAATGGGTGGCGTGAGTTGCAAACAAATGGTCATATTGTGAAAACTATCAGGACTATGGCTTAGCCGTGGACATTTTTAGTGGCAGCAGGGATAGCTGAACGTTTTGATATAAGATATGTGTAGGTGGGCTTGAAAATGAGGGACTGATGGCAGTTTAGAAATCATGTCCTGATTTTTCAGCTCACACTCTAGCTTTTGTCAGCTCCCACTCTAGTTTTGAACATTCCGCCATTCATTCCTATGGGGCCCATTTCACCACAAAAACGGCGATATTTCGTGAACCATTCGGCGAAACGTTCCACAAAGTAATAGCGCACCAATCGGGAACAATCCGCACGTTTCGGTATATTACTGTTTATGTAGTGTAAAAACTGTGGGAGGAGTTAGGGTGGTAAATTTGGCAAAAATAATAAGAATATATATGTGAGATAACAGGAAGTGGTCGCCATGCAAGAACACTTCATAAAGACCGCTCACTTCTACTTGTGCAGGGGGACTGGTCTCATCTCTGCCCCTTCCTGTAGTTTTCTGTAGGCTCTCTATAGCTTTCCCAAAGCTCTTCTCTCTCTGTACCAGCTATGTACAGCACTGTGATGATGTCACTACGACTTTTACAACGTTATATCTGGGCTTGCATTTGTGAACACAAAGTAGATCTGTAATTTTTTTGTGGCTGTTATTAATTAAAAATTGCCTTTTAACAAAAGATATCCACCCAAGATTTCAATCTCAAATCATGTGTACGGTCGCACTACCTTACCATCGGTTTGTCACAGCAGAAGAGGTCTGAACCTGGAAAAAAGAAACTCCCATGATTCCTCACAGCTTTCCTTGCTCTGTTCAGTATACTGGAGTTTGTAAGAGGGACCAGTAGTCGGTGTACATACAGTATAGGTTGCTCTCCCATAGTCTCTCTCTCCCCCCCTCTCTCTCTCCCTCCCTCCCTCCCCCTCTCCCTCCCCCTCTCCCTCCCCCATCTCTCTCTATCCCCCCCTCTCTCTCTCTCTCTCTCTCCCCATCTTCCCTTCTTTCATCCTCCCTTCCTTCTCTCTCGCTCTCTCTCTTCCCTTCTCCCCCTACCCCCCCCTCTTCCCTTTTTTCCTCCCTTCCTTCCTCCCCCCCGCTCTCTCCCCCCCCTCTCTCTCCCTCTCCCTCTCTCCATCTTCCCTTCTTTCATCCTCCCTTCATCCTCCCTTCCTTCTCTCTCTCTCTCTTCCCTTCTCCCCCTACCCCCTCTCTCTCTCTCGCTCCCCCTCTTCCATTCTTTCCTCCCTTCCTTCCTTCTCCCCCTCTCTCTCCCACCCCCTCTCTCTCCCCCTCCTCTCTCTTTCCTCTCTCCATCCTCTCTCTTTCATCTCCCCCCCTCTCTCTCCCTCTCTCTTCCTCTCTCAGTCACCCTCCTCTCTATCTCCCTCTTTCTCTCCCTCATCCCCCCTCTCACCCCTCCTCTCTCTTTCCTCTCTCTCTCCATCCTCTGTCTTTCATCTCTCTCTCTCTCTCTCTCTCTCTCTCTCTCTCTCTCTCTCCCTCTCTCTGTCACCCTCCTCTCTATCTCTCTCTCCTCTCTCTCTATCCATTGCTGTCTCTCTCTTTGTCTTCCTTCTCTCCTGTATATGATCCGTCATTCTCTCTTTCCACCCCCCCCCCATTATGTCTCCCACTCTTTCTCTCCATCCATCGCTGTTTCTTTCTCAATTTCAAATTAGCTTTATTGGCAGGACCAAATACACTTTTAGCATTGCCAAAGCAGTTTGTATTGTAAAAGGGTGTGTGTGTCCAAGGGGTAATATAAAGGGGGATAGGGGGTGAGTCTTTGTAAAGGATTTTCAGTTTTTCATTTCCCTCTCAGTCTGTGGCATGCTGTCACATATTGTCACCCATTGGCTCCTCTTCTCCCAGGAGAATTTGGAGTTTCCTCCTCTCTTCTATAGAAGTAAAGTCCAGGACGAGAGCGGAGAGTCTCTGGAAGAGAGTTTCCCTCACTGATGAGTACTTGGGGCACTGTAGCAGGAATTGGTCCTCGTCCTCCAGGACCCCCCGGTCACATTGCTGACACAGTCTACTCTCCCCGGTCTTGTAGGTCTATCTGTGGTGTTCTGGTTGGGTTTCCATGCCGTGGACACTCAGTCTGTAGGGTCCAACTGTCTTTGGGGTCTTGTAGCCCCTCCAGGTATGGGGCCAGTGTGTAGTCTCTCTGCAGTAACTGGTAAACAGTTCGTTTTTTGGAGTTTGTTATTTCATTTCTCCATTCCACAACATATTTTTCTTGGGATTCATTCATTCAGGGGTGGACTGACCATTCAAGCACTCGGGCACTGCCCGAGGACCCGGTGTCCGTAGGGGGCCCCATGAGATGCCCCTGGTACCTTTTTTATAGGCTTTTTTCAGTTTGGGCAAGGACACAGGGGCCCCATGATCCCCTATTGCCCGGGGGGCCCATGAGTTGTCAGTCCGCCCCTGCATTCATTACGTTTTTTATTTGAGATTTTGTCTGGCCAGATTGTTGGGTGTTTGGGATAGACAAGGCTCTGATGAGTTGCAGGCCCCATGACTTGGACTGGTCTCTCTCTCTTTCTTTGTCCTCCTCCTCTCCTGTACATTATCTGTCTCTCAGTCATCTTCTCTCTCCATTGCCGTCTCTGTCTATCTTTCTCTGCCTTCCTCCTCTTCTGTCTCTCTGAAGCTGCCCCCTCCTTCACGTACTCAGCACCTCTCCTCTCCTAGAAGAGAGAAGTTCTCTGAGATATTCATATATTTTGGAAACCATCATTTGCATTGATTCTCTCCCCGGTTGTAATGGTGATATGCACACGCGTGACGGTCAAATCTAGAGAGACACAAGCTCTATGATTTACGGAGCATTTCTCAGATGTCGGACAGTCAATAGAAGAGAACAAGTGATTATATTGACTGCGCACAGCGCTTTCCAGAAATCATTAACGCTGTTTCAGGAGAGCAATCCTTTCAGGACAAGTGGTGTAATGGACAATGGAGCCGCTTCCCGAACACCTCACTTTCAGTGCTGTGCGGCTTTTTACTAAATCCGATGCTTTTAAATAAATTTTCATCATTGTAGAATATCTTAGAAATAGGGTTAACCACTTGTCCTCCTGAGGATTGCCCCCGCAAAAAATGGCCTGGTCAGGAAGGGGGGCTTCCTGACCAGGCCATTTTTTGCGATATGACTGGGGTGGACTGAAATTCGGAAACTCGGGCACTGCCTGAGGGCCCGGGTCAGTAGGGGGCCCCATGAGATGCCCCTGGTACCTTTTTCATAGGCTTTTTTGAGTTTGGGCAAGGACACAGAGGCCCCATGATCCCCTATTGCCCGGGGGCCTCATGAGTTCTCAGTCCGCCCCTGGATACGACACTGCATTACTTTAAATGACAATTGCGCGGTCATGCAATGCTGCACCCAAATTAAATTTACATCCTTTATTTCCCACAGACTGAGCTTTCTTTTGGTGGTATTTGATCGCCTGTGTGTTTTTTATTTTTTTGCGCTATAAGTAATATTTGAGAAAAAAAAAAATATTTTGGACATTTTGCTATTAAACATGTCCAGTAAAAAAATTTATTTGACATTTTTTAGAAAAAAAAACAATATTTTTGACTTTTTGCTATTAAACATGTCCAGTAAAAAAAATTTAAAAATCAAATTTCGTCATAAATTTAGGCCAAAATGTATTCTGCTCCATGTTTGCAAATGGAGGTATAGATAATGGGATTTTTTTTTCTACTAGTAATGGCGGCAATCAGCGACTTATAGCGGGACTGCGGCGAGAATTCTGACACTGGGGAGGAACTAACTTGGTGTCATTGACACCCCAGTGACATCAATGCAGTGATCAGATTGAGCTTTCTTTTGGTGGTATTTGATCGCCTGTGCGCTTTTTATTTTTTTGCGCTATACTAAAAAAAAGAAATTTTTAGAAAAAATCAATATTTTTGACTTTTTGCTATTAAACATGTCCAGTAAAAAAATGTAAAAATCAAATTTCGTCATAAATTAGGTCAAAATGTATTCTGCTCCGTGTCTTTGCTAAAAAAAAATCCCAATACGTGTAAATTTATTGGTGCACATGAAAGTTATAGTGTTTACAAATGGCGGTATATATAATGGGATTTTTTTTTCTACTAGTAATGGCGGCAATCAGCGACTTATAGCGGGACTGCGGCGAGAATTCTGACACTGGGGAGGAACTAACTTGGTGTCATTGACACCCCAGTGACATCAATGCAGTGATCAGATTGAGCTTTCTTTTGGAGGTATTTGATCGCCTGTGCGCTTTTTATTTTTTTGCGCTATAAGTAATATTTGAGAAACAAAAACAATATTTTGGACATTTTTCTATTAAACATGTCCAGTAAAAAAATTTATTCGATCGCCTGTGCGGTTTTTATTTTTATGCACTATACTAAAAAAAAAAAAATGACAATTTTTAGAAAAAAAACAATTTTTTTTACTTTTTGCTATTAAACGTGTCCAGTAAAAAAAATTTAAAAATCAAATTTCGTCATAAATTTCGTCAAAATGTATTCTGCTCCGTGTCTTTGCTAAAAAAATTAAAAAATCCCAATACGTGTAAATTTATTGGTTTACGTGAAAGTTATAGTGTTTACAAATGGCGGTATAGATAATGGGATTTTTTTTTTCTACTAGTAATGGCGGCAATCAGTTAGTTTTAGCGGGACTGCGGCGAGAATTCTGACACTGGGGAGGAACTAACTTGGTGTCATTGACACCCCAGTGACATCAATACAGTGATCAGATTGAGCTTTCTTTTGGTGGTATTTGATCGCCTGTGCGGTTTTTTTTTTTTTTTGCGCTATAAGTAATATTTGAGAAAAAAATCAATATTTTGGACATTTTGCTATTAAACATGTCCAGTAAAAAAATGTATTTGATCGCCTGTGCGTTTTTATTTTTTTGCACTATACTAAAAAAAAATGACAATTTTTAGAAAAAAAACAATATTTTTTACTTTTTGTTATTAAACATGTCCAGTAAAAAAAATTTAAAAATCAAATTTCGGCATAAATTTAGGGGAAAATGCATTCTGCTCCGTGTCTTTGCTAAAAAGAATCCCAATACGTGTAAATGTATTGGTTTATGTGAAAGTTCTAGTGTTTACAAATGGAGGTATAGATAATGGGATTTTTTTTTTCTACTAGTAATGGCGGCAATCAGTGATTTTTAGTGGGACTGCAGTGAGAATTCTGACACTGGGGAGGAAGTAACTTGGTGTCATTGACACCCCAGTGACATCAATACAGTGATCAGTGCTAAAAGAAAAGTACTGACACTGTACTAATGACACTGAGCAGGAAGGGGATAATGTGAGGGGCGATCAAAGGGTTAACTGTGAGCTGGGAGTATTTTGCTAGGGGTCGGGGGTGTGTTCTGTAAGCACACTGATCACAGTGCACAGTACAGCCATCCCGGCAGTGTGCTCAAGCTGACAGGGAGCAAGATGCTCAGTAATCACCGGGCTTCAGCGGGTAATTACCCGGTGAATGACATCTGGGGCCACGAATGGTGGCACGGTTAGGGCACGTGCGCGGCTCACGTGCGCGCCCTACCCGAAAATGCAGAATGATATATATACGTGATCCTGCGCACAGGTACCGCCCTGCAACACAGCACATACTGTATATCATCTATTCTGGTACATCCCATTGGTAAAAAAGGGTCATCCGTTTATTTTCATGCATTGGTGTGCTTTGGCAGCCCATTCATAATAAATGGAAGTCTTAGTGAAATGCATTAAGGCTTCCTTTTTAAATGGCCCCCTCAACAAATTGTAATGAAGAGCCCAACACACAATACAACACAAGACAAGACATAAATTCGTTATTTTAAAATGCAACATTGGTAAGAAAGGACAATGTAGAATTTTTTCATCCATTTGTGTGCATTGGCAGCCCATTCATAATAAATGGAAGCCTTAGTGAAATGCTTTAAGGCTTCCTTTTTAAATGATTCCCTCAACAAATTGTAATGAAGAGCCTAACACACAATACAACACAAGACAAAAATTCTTTATTGTAAAATGCAACATTGGTAAGAAAGGGCAATGTAGAATGTTTTCATCCATTTGTGTGCATTGGCAGCCCATTCATAACAAATGGAAGCCTTAAACACATCAGGGCTTCCATAGTAAAAGGCCAATTCAACACATTGTAAAGAAAAGCCCAACACACAACAAATAGATCGACCATTATGGTACATCACGTTGGCAAGAAAGGGCCATGCAGGTTATTTTTATCCATAAGTGTACATTGGCAGCCCATTCATAATAAATGGAAGATTTAATGAAAGACATCAAGGCTTCCATAGTAAATTGCCAATTCAACACATTGTAAAGAAGAGCCCAACACACATTGCAACACAACACATATATCCTCCAGGGGCGGACTGAGAAATCATGGGGCCCCCGGGCAATAGGGGATCATGGGGCCCCTGTGTCCTTGCCCAAACTCAAAAAAGCCTATGAAAAAGGTACCATGGGGCCCCCTACTGACCCCGGGCCCTCAGGCAGTGCCCGAGTTTCCAAATGGTCAGTCCGCCCCTGATATCCTCTATTGTGGTATACCATGTTGGTAAAAAAGGGCCATGCAGTTTTTTTCCATCCATTGCCATGCATTGGAAGCCCATTTATAATAAATGGAAGCCTTGATGAAATGCATTAAGGCTTCCATTTTAAATTGCCCCCCTCAACACATTGTAAAGAAGAGCGCAACACACAATGCAACACATACTGTACATCCTTCATTGTGATGCACCATGTTGGTAAGAAAGGGCCATGCAGGTGTTTTCATCCAATGGCGTGCTTTGGCTGCCCATTCATAATAAATGGAAGCCTTTAAGTGGTTTGAAACACTAAAGATTTATTTTACCTTAATACTTCCTCTGTTCACCTTGCACTGCCTGTTACCTCCCCCCCTTTCCTCCCCAACACTTTCCTGAAATCTTTATTGATCCAGCGCTGTGCCCGGCTGCAAGTCTTCTCTCCCCTCTTCTGGCCCCACAGGATTTGCTGATAGCAGTCATTGGTTCTTGCTGCTGTCAATCAAATCCTGTGAGGAGGGAGCAGGAGGGAGTGCATTTGTGGATGCACACAACCCGACTTGGAAGCATGTGTGCCCCCATAGCAAGTGGCATGCCTGACAAAGAGGTCCAGAACAGCTCTGAAAGGTTGCCCTCTCTCGTTTGTGATGTGGTCATGCTTCAATAAAAAAACATTTAGACTCAACCTAGAGATCCGTGGTGTGCTGGCAAATATCTACACAGGGTGACAACGCAGGTTCACAATTGGGAGACAGGGACAGAGCGTTGTCACCCTATAACTGGATTTGCCAGAGCAAGGACCTTCCTGGCAGGATCACCAGGTATCACTGCAAAACCTCAGTGAGTAAAAGGTGAATTTATTAAATTGAGATATATATTCACAAAATTAGCAATATTAACCCCCCTGGTGGTATTCCTGATGGTAGCTCGGGGTAAAATTTGAGTACCAAAAGCGGTAACCCCGAGCTACAGTCGGGCTTACCATGCGGCGTTGCTCAGGGAGTCCCTGCAGAGCTTACCTTGTCCTTCGCTCCCACGATGTGTCCCCTGTAGCGTCCCCGGCCATCTCCTCCGGCTGATGCTGGCATTCGGCTTCCGTGTTCCGGTCCCTGTGACGTCGGGACGTACGGGCGCCGGAGGCAAATTTGAATTTTTTTAAAAATGGCATTTTTTTAAAATGATTATTACATAGTAAAACATTGCTGTTTCAATGCATTTCACATACATTTTGTCCCGAGTGCTTAGTCCGGCGCCCTGCCTGCATTTTTACTGTTCTTTCTGCCTGGAAACTGAGAAACGTCCATGGCGTCGAAAAAGCGTCCCTTTGGGGTTTATTTACTAAAGCTGGAGAGTGCAAAATCAGACTCACTTCTGTATAGAAACCAATCAGCTTCCAGGTTTCATTGCCAAAGCTTCATTGAACAAGCTGAGGTTAGAAGCTGTTTGGTTTCTATGCAGAAGGGAGTCTGATTTTGCACTCTCCAGCTTTAGTAAATAAACCCCTTTAGGTCAGACGCGGTTTTAGACCGGCTAGAGAACAGCGATAGTAAATCAGAACCACTTGCAGAATTGAGTGATAATGATTCGTGGGGGAAATTCCTCATCAGACACTGAAAACGATTCTGCGACTTTGCTCAGCGATGTGCGAATTTGCCTCTGTATCTCCAATTTCAGTGTTTTTGGTTTGATTATATTATTGAATTCAATTTATTATTATTATATTATTATTTTTTATGATTATTTATTATATTATAATTTATGATTTCGTGTTTCAAATTTTATCCTACGCGGGATGCTTACTAGACTCTTGTTCGGACAGATTTCAGTGAGTTATTCCTAAACATTACAGCCTACAATAAAAAAAATAAATATTTCCATGCAAAAAAATAGTACCGCTTTCAGCACAAAAAATCGGAAAGAATCATACCGCCGAGGAGGTTAAAAACGTATAAAATCCAACATCAGCGCACTGGGATTACAGACACATGCAGGTCTCATCGAGAGGGAAGACTCTCAGGATGAAGCCGACACGTTTCGAAGGGTGATCCCTTCTTCCTCAGAGCTCTTTGTTTTTTGTTCTTTGTTATAGCTGTTATTGGGCTTCCCCAGCCTCGTCTTAGAGCTTCACAACTTTTGATCGGCCACCAGATGAACTTTCATTTCTGGTTCAACCCGCTGAATTCTGATCTGGGTCTCTGACCACAGGAGGTTTTGTTTCTGTTTCCACATTACTGCAAAACCAGCAGATTTGAAATAACTTTTGAAACAACATTGACATTTTATAGTTAATATAAGATTTTACTCATTGGGTTTACATCTAATTTAACCTCCCTAGTGGTCTGATTATGTCCATATTTCTGTGCTCAAAGCGGTACATTATTTTGCATGGAAATATGTATTTTTTTTATTGTAGGCCTGTAATTTTTAGGAATAACTCACTGAAATCTGTCCGAAAGAGTCTAGTAAACATCCCGGGGAGGATAAAATTTGAAACACAAAATCATAAATTATAATTTAATAAATAATCATAAAAAATAATAATATAATAATAAATTTAATTCAATAATATAATCAAACCGAAAACACTGAAATGTGAAATCGACCGCCAAGTTCGCACATCGCTGAGCAAAGTCGCAGAATCATTTTCAGTGTCTGATGAGGAATTTCCCCCACAAATCATTATCACTCAATTCTGCAAGTGGTTCTGATTTACTATCGCTGTTCTCTAGCCGGTCTAAAACCGCGTCTGACCTAAAGGGACGCTTTTTGGACGCCATGGACGTTTCTCAGTTTCCAGGCAGAAAGAACAATAAAAATGCAGGCAGGGCGCCGGACAAAGCACTCGGGACAAAATGTATGTGAAATAGTTTGATACAGGAATGTTATACTATGTGATTTTAGTGTATTGAGTGAATGTGAGGTGTTAAAATTTTCAAATCTCCCGCCAGTTCCGTCCCCCGTACGTCCCGACGTCGCAGGGACCAGAACCCGTAAGACAGATGCCGGCATCAGCCGGAAGAGATGGTCACTTTTTGACATTTTTAAATTTCCCGCCAGTTCCGTCCCCCGTATGTCCCGACGTCGCAGGGAACAGAACCCGGAAGACAGATGCCGGCATCGGCCGGAGGACATTACAGGGGACACTGCAGGAGGGACATCGCGGGAGCGCAGGACAAGGTAAGAGAAGAACAGATCCCGGAGCAGCACCGCATGGTAAGCCTGAGTGTAGCTCGGGGTTACCGCTGTTGGTACTGAAACCTTACCCCGAGCTACACTTGGGAATACCGTCAGGGAGGCTACCATACGTTCCTCTCCAAACGCACGGCAAGATCTAGCGATACAACTGGCGCCAGAAAAAAGGATTAGAGTCTGAAGCAGGAAAAACATGAAATTCAAAAAAGCCTAAATACAGAAGAGCCCCGAGGCAGAGTACGCCGAGCCTGATGTGAATTAAAACTAATATAATCAATTTATTTGTATTTTCCACCCAATGAGCCAGCTTGTGAGTCGTAAAGCCCAGTGAAAGCGAATTTGCGTTGTCCTTGACACCGCCGTCTCCCAGATCACTGAGCGCTTTCGGTTTGGAGCAATCTTTTTCATGCTCTGCAGCGACACCAGCTCGGAGTTGACATTCTCAGCTCTCTGTAAAATCGTCGACTTGTCCTGACCTTACATATATTTTTACTGTTATTAAGATCATTGCGAGAGGCGGGATTGTAAAGGATGGCGCTACGAACTGGCGAGCAGCGTCTCCGAGGAATTCGGAGGAAAAGTCATTCATACGGCAATAAACACATGCCACTCGTGGACGGGCGGTCTTCGCATTGTATGTCCGAGATCGGCATTTGTAATCGTGCCTTGGTGTCCTCAGCTACTGTAGAAGGTATAATAGATGGAAAATGATATGAGGAGCAATTGTTGTGTAGCGCACCCCTGAAAGCTTCACTAGTTTGACCCCCCTGGCGGTATTCCTGAGTGTAGCTCGGGGTAAAGTTTCAGTACCAAAAGCGGTAACCCCGAGCAGGAATGGACTGACAACTCATGGGGCCCCCGGGCAATAGGGGATCATGGGGCCCCTGTGTCCTCGTCCAAACTCAAAAAAGACTATGAAAAAGGTACCAGGGGCATCTCATGGGGCCCCCTACTGGGGCCCCTGGGCAATAGGGGATCATGGGGCCCCTGTGTCCTCGTCCAAACTCAAAAATGCCTATGAAAAAGGTACCAGGGGCATCTCATGGGGCCCCCTACTGGGGCCCCTGGGCAATAGGGGATCATGGGGCCCCTGTGTCCTCGTCCAAACTCAAAAATGCCTATGAAAAAGGTACCAGGGGCATCTCATGGGGCCCCCTACTGGGGCCCCTGGGCAATAGGGGATCATGGGGCCCCTGTGTCCTCGTCCAAACTCAAAAATGCCTATGAAAAAGGTACCAGGGGCATCTCATGGGGCCCCCTACTGGGGCCCCTGGGCAATAGGGGATCATGGGGCCCCTGTGTCCTCGTCCAAACTCAAAAATGCCTATGAAAAAGGTACCAGGGGCATCTCATGGGGCCCCCTACTAAGCCCGGGCCCTTGGGCAGTGCTTGAGTTTCCAAATGGTCAGTCCGCCCCTGACCCCGAGTTACACTCGGGAATACACTGCAGCGTTGCTCCAGGATCCCTCCAGCACTTACCTTGTCCTGTGGTCCCGCGATGTCCCTCCTGCAGCGTCCCCGGCCATCTCGAGCGTAGATTTGAAGTTCTCTGATGGCCCACTCATAATACTCTTAGCTGAATCCCTCACAACTTATGTGTATATTTTTAACCCCCCTGGTGGTATTCCCGAGTGTAGCTCGGGGTAAAGTTTCAGCACCACAAGAGGTAACCCCGAACTACACTCAGGAATACACTGCAGCGTTGCTCCGGGATCCCTCCAGCACTTACCTTGTCCTGCGCTCCCGCGATGTCCACCCTGCAGTGTCCCCAGCAATGTCCTCCGGCCGATGCTGGGATCTGTCTTTCGGATTCCAGTCCCTGCGACGTCGGGACGTAGGGGGGACGGAACTGGCGGGAAATTTGAAAATTTTAAAACCTGACATTCACTAAATCCACTAAAATCACATAGTATAACATTCCTGTATCAAACCATTTCACATACATTTTGTCCCGAGTGCTTTGTCCGGCGCCCTGCCTGCATTTTTACTGTTCTTTCTGCCTGGAAACTGAGAAACGTCCATGGCGTCCAAAAAGCGTCCCTTTAGGTCAGACGCGGTTTTAGACCGGCTAGAGAACAGCGATAGTAAATCAGAACCACTTGCAGAATTGAGTGATAATGATTCGTGGGGGAAATTCCTCATCAGACACTGAAAACGATTCTGCGACTTTGCTCAGTGATGTGCGAACTTGGCGCTATATTTCACATTTCAGTGTTTTTGGTTTGATTATATTATTGAATTACATTTATTATATTATTATTATTTTTTATGATTATTTATTAAATTATAATTTATGATTTCGTGTTTCAAATTTTATCCTACCCGGGATGTTCACTAGACTCTTGTTCGGATAGATTTCAGTGAGTTATTCCTAAAAATTACAGGCCTACAATAAAAAAATACATATTTCCATGCAAAAAAATGTACCGCTTTGAGCACAGAAATACTGACATAATCAGACCACTAGGGAGGTTAATAAGCCTTCTGAAACAGTTTCTTTTTTTGACTAGTCGGACTTCCGCCTCTACCACTCTGACACACTCCACTTCAATAAAAGGGACAACAGCAGATCAGATTGACACTATGTATATTAGACAACAGATTGGTCAAAAAAAGGCAGAACTAATACAGAAGTTTGACCAAAATGTTATAACCCACCTAGTCATTTCATGTGGTCCTCATACCTCTACTGTACCTCTTCTAGTATCTACCCCCACCTTGTCTCAGCAGTCGGCAGAAGAGAGGAGAGAGGAGTACAGAACCCCTCCTATAGATCCTGCACTTCTCCATGCAGCAACAGTGAGGCTCACCTCTGCGCCCCCTGTCAACAGTCAGCAGCAGAGAGGAGGACACAACTCCTCCTACAGATCCTGCACTTCTCCATGCAGCAACAGAGAGGCTCACCTCTGCACCCTCCTGTCAGCAGTCAGCAGCAGAGAGGAGGACACAACTCCTCCTACAGATCCTGCACTTCTCTGTGCAGCAACAGAGAGGCTCATCTCTGCGCCCCCCCCTCATGTCAACAGTCAGCAGAAAGAACACAAATAGTGCAATACAGTAAAAAAAACTCTTTATTCTAATATTCTGCCCTTAATGTACTCACATGATAAACATTTGTTCACGCTTAAAGGCTCATAATACGGCTCCAATCCATATGAAATCCTCCTTTGAAGAAGTGGACTGGCAGTAGGTCTAGTATGAGTGTGTGTGTATGCATGTGAGATAGGGATTTTAGCTCCTTGGGGGCGGGAACGTATGTCTTCAGTATGTGAAGTGCTGCCTAAGTTGTCAGCACACAAAAAAAAACCAATAATAATATTATAACAAATATTATTAATAAATATTCAATCGTTTGGTACATAATAAATACATGTTGTGTTAATAACTGTATAAAAATAAAATAAAAAAGTAAAATAACTTTCATAAATTGTAATTTTTTTTGTAACTTATGTATTCAGTATGTGAAGTGCTGCATAAGTTGTCAGCACTAAAAAAAAATAAAATAATAATAATATTATAACAAATATTAATAATAAATATTCAATCATTTGGTAAATAAATACATGTTGTGTTAATAAATGTATAAAAATAAAATAAAAAAGTAAAATAACTTTAATAAATTATCATTTTTTTTGTAACTTATGTATTCAGTATGTGAAGTGCTGCATAAGTTGTCAGCACAAAAAAAAAAACAATAATAATATTATAACAAATATTAATAATATTCAATAATTTGGTAAATAATAAATACATGTTGTGTTAATAAATGTATAAAAATAAAATAAAACAGTAAAATAACTTTAATAAATTATATATATTTTTTGTAACTTATGTACTCAGTATGTGAAGTGCTGCATAAGTTGTCAGCACTAAAAAAAAAAGCAATAAAACAATAATAATATTATAACAAATATTAATAATAAATATTCAATCATTTGGTAAATAATAAATACATGTTGTGTTAATAACTGTATAAAAATAAAATAAAAAAGTAAAATAACTTTAATAAATTATATATATTTTTTGTAACTTATGTACTCAGTATGTGAAGTGCTGCATAAGTTGTCAGCACTAAAAAAAAAGCAATAAAACAATAATAATATTATAACAAATATTAATAATATTCAATAATTTGGTAAATAATAAATACATCTTGTGTTAATAACTGTATAAAAATAAAATAAAAAAGTAAAATAACTTTAATAAATTATAATTTTTTTTGTAACTTATGTATTCAGTATGTGAAGTGCTGCATAAGTTGTCAGCACTAAAAAAGCAATAAAACAATAATAATATTATAACAAATATTATTAATAAATATTCAATCGTTTGGTACATAATAAATACATGTTGTGTTAATAAATATATGAAAATAAAATAAAAAAAGTAAAATAACTTTAATAAATTATAATTTTTTTTGTAACTTATGTATTCAGTATGTGAAGTGCTACATAAGTTGTCAGCACCAAAAAACCCAGAAATAATATTATAACAAATATTAATAATATTCAATAATTTGGTAAATAATAAATACATGTTGTGTTAATAACTGTATAAAAATAAAATAAAAAAGTAAAATAACTTTAATAAATTATATTTTTTTTGTAACTTATGTATTCAGTATGTGAAGTGCTGCATAAGTTGTCAGCACAAAAAAAAAACAATAATAATATTATAACAAATATTAATAATATTCAATAATTTGGTAAATAATAAATACATGTTGTGTTAATAAATGTATAAAAATAAAATAAAACAGTAAAATAACTTTAATAAATTATATATATTTTTTGTAACTTATGTACTCAGTATGTGAAGTGCTGCAGAAGTTGTCAGCACTAAAAAAAAAAGCAATAAAACAATAATAATATTATAACAAATATTAATAATAAATATTCAATCATTTGGTAAATAATAAATACATGTTGTGTTAATAACTGTATAAAAATAAAATAAAAAAGTAAAATAACTTTAATAAATTATATTTTTTTTTTGTAACTTATGTACTCAGTATGTGAAGTGCTGCATAAGTTGTGAGCACAAAAAAAAACAATAATAATAATATTATAACAAATATTAATAATATTCAATAATTTGGTAAATAATAAATACATGTTGTGTTAATAACTGTATAAAAATAAAATAAAAAAGTAAAATAACTTTAATAAATTATAATTTTTTTTGTAACTTTTATATTCAGTATGTGAAGTGCTGCATAAGTTGTCAGCACTAAAAAAAAAGCAATAAAACAATAATAATATTATAACAAATATTAATAATAAATATTCAATCGTTTGGTAAATAATAAATACATGTTGTGTTAATAAATGTCTAAAAATAAAATAAAAAAGTAAAATAACTTTTATAAATAATTTTTTTTTTGTAACTTATGTATTCAGTATGTGAAGTGCTGCATAAGTTGTCAGCACTAAAAAAAAAAAAAAACAATAAAATAATAATAATATTATAACAAATATTAATAATAAATATTCAATCGTTTGGTAAATAATAAATACATGTTGTGTTAATAACTGTATAAAAATAAAATAAAAAAAGTAAAATAACTTTAATAAATTATAATTTTTTTTATAACTTATGTATTCAGTATGTGAAGTGCTGCATAAGTTGTCAGCACAAAAAAAAAAACAATAATAATATTATAACAAATATTAATATTATTCAATAATTTGGTAAATAATAAATACATGTGTTAATAACAGTATAAAAATAAAATAAAAAAAGTAAAATAACTTTAAAAAATTTTAATTTTTTTTATAACTTATGTATTAAGTATGTGAAGTGCTGCATAAGTTGTCAGCACTAAAAAAAAAAAAGCAATAAAACAATAATAATATTATAACAAATATTAATAATAAATATTCAATCGTTTGGTAAATAATAAATACATGTTGTGTTAATAACTGTATAAAAATAAAATAAAAAAGTAAAATAACTATTAAATTATAATTTTTTTTTTTTGTAACTGAGTTGTTTTGTTTTTTGTTTTTCCGACAGGTAGGATCGTCCGTGTACAGCTTCCCACCTGGCGCTCCAGTGTCTGCTATAATTTATGCGCACTGATAAACTTCCATTCAGAATGGGCATTAAGCAATCCTTTGTTACCGCTTTAATCTCAGTCCAATGAATTACAATGTTGTTACACAGCACAAAGTTCACCGAGTAGATCCATTCCCAGGAGCTGGATGTTTTTCTTTTTCCATTCTTTCTTCTCTATTTTTTTTTTTTTTTTACTAATTTTTTTTCTTTGCTTTCATGTACACTGTTGCCCCTGGGGGGTTTTAGGCATTGAAGAGAGATTTGTGTTCATATCTTAAAAGGCAAATGTAGGAGAAGGGCAGTGCCCAGCCAGCTGTGAATAAATAGTTAATTCAATTGAGTACACTTTTGTAAAAACTCAGAGTGGAACGGATGTAGAAAAAGAAACATAGGGGAAAATTAAAAAGCACATCAACCCCCCCCCCCCGGCCCACCCCAGGCAGGCGTTCATTGTGTAGATGTAACCAGCTGTAGTTGTGTAGAGACCTGTAGAGCTACGTTTGGCGACCGCAAACATTCACATTCACAAGATCTCAGCTTGTTAGAAACAAAAAGGGCAACGACCTGGCTGGTTATCCTACACTTGACCTTGGGGACTGGGCCTGAAAAACGATTTTTTTTTCTAAACTATAAATTTTTTTTGAATAAAGGTTAGCAGCCACCTCTCCTGCCTTTCTTACATTATGATCAGTCAGTGCCTGAACCCGACTGCTTGTCCTATACTTGACCCTGGGGGCCGGGGCTGCAAAAACTATTTTTTTTCTGTTTGGGCGTGCAGCATTAACACCAAGTCGGCAATGGACAACAATGGCTCCACTTGTTGACCTCAGGGGCGGACTAACCATTTGGAAACTAAGGCACTGCCCGAGGGCCTGGAGTCAGTAGGGGGCCCCATGAGATGCCCCTGGTACCTTTTTCATAGGCTTTTTTTAGTTTGGGCAAGGGCACAGGGGCCCCATGATCCCCTATTGCCTGGGGGCCCCATGAGTTGTCAGTCTGCCCCTGGTTATAGGCCATTTTATAACTACATGCAGTTGTTTCAGGCTTTTTAGCCATCACCAGTGACCACCATGACTTCTATGAAAAGGGCTTGGGACCCAATGAGCCAGTGTAACCATACCAGATATGGTGAGAAGAGGCTACAGAGGTGAGATCAGGGGCGGACTGACCATTTGGAAACGCGGGCACTGCCCGAGGGCCCGGGGTCAGTAGGGAGCCCCATGAGATGCCCCTGGTACCTTTTAATAGGCTTTTTTGAGTTTGGGCAAGGACACAAGGGCCCCATGATCCCCTATTGCCCTGGGGCCCCATGAGTTGTCAGTCCGCCCCTGGTTGAGCTACACCTGTTTAACCTCCCTGGCGGTATTCCCAAGTGTAGCTCGGGGTAACATTTCAGTACCAAAAGCGGTAACCCCGAGCTACACTCGGGAATACCATGCGGCACTGCTCCGGCATGTGTTCTTCACTTACCTTACCCTGCGCTCCCACGATGTGTCCCCTGCAGCGTCCCCGGCCATCTCCTCCGGCCGATGCCGGCATCCGGCTTCTGTGTCCTGTCCGTGTGACGTCGGGACGTACGGGCGCCGCCGCCGCCGGCGGCGGGAAATTTAAAAATTTTAAAAAATGTCATTTTTTTTTTTTCATTTTACACAGTAAAACATTGCTGTTTCAACCTATTTCACATACATTTTGTCCCTAGTGCTTTGTCCTGCGCCCTGCCTGCATTTTGTCTGTTCTTTCTGCCTGGAAACTGAGAAATGTCCATGGCGTCCAAAAAGTGTCCCTTTAGGTCAAAAGCGGTTTAGATCAGCTAGAGAACAGCGATAGTAAATCAGAACCACTTGCAGAATTGAGTGATAATGATTCGTGGGGGAAATTCGTCATCAGAAACTGAAAACGATTTTGCGACTGAGCTCAGCAATGTGCGAACTTGGCGCTCTATTTCACATTTCAGTGTTTTTGGTTTGATTATATTATTGAATTAAATTTTTTATTATTTTTATATTATTTTTATGATTATTTATTAAATTATAATTTATGATTTTGTGTTTCAAATTTTATCATATCTGGAATGTTTAATAGACTCTTGTTCGGACAGATTTCAGTGAGTTTTTCCTAAAAATTACAGCCTACAATAAAAAAAATACATATTTCCATGCAAAAAAATGGTACCGCTTTCAGCACCAAAAATCTGAAATAATCATACCGCCAGGGAGGTTAATTGCTTGGTAACACAAATTTCTAATCAGCCAATCGCATGGCAGCAACTCAATGCAATTAGGCATCTAGACGTGGTGAGGACATCTTGTTGAAGGTAAAAACGAGCATCAGAATGGGGAAGAAAGGGAATTTAAGTGACACTTTGAATGGGGCATGGCTGTGGGTGCCAGATGGGCTGGTCTGATTATTTCAAAAAATGCTGATCTGCTGGGATTTTCGCACACATCCATCTCTAGGGTTTACAGATAATGGTCCAAAAAAGAGAAAGTATCCAATGAGTGGCCGTTGTATGGAGGAAAATGCCTTGAGTATGTCAGAGGAGAATGGGTAGACTGGTTGCTGCGACATTCAGATGGTAGGGTCAGAATTTGGCGTAAACAACATGGATCCATCCTGCCTTGAACCAACGTTCAGGGTGGTGGTGGTGGTGTCATGGTGTGGTGTACTAATGAGGTCAGTGCAGGATGTGTTTGCTAATGAGATCAGCTGGTAATCTGCTTCCAGGGTCCTACTGGCTTCTCTGTCTTCTGTCTACATTCCAGGAATTGAAGCTATATTCTGATTAAAAAGTATTCCTTTCATTTTCTTGAGCAGTGTATATTATTTATTTTTTTTGTTTATTTAGCTCTGGATGTAATGTATACCTACCTGCTGGAATGATTTGAATGTCTAGGATCTGTGTGCAAGATTTTCTTTTTTTGCTGTTGCCAGCTGATTACAGTGGGGCAAAAAAGTATTTAGTCACCACCAATTGTGCAAGTTCTCCCACTTACAAAGATGAGAGAGGCCTGTAATTGGCATCATAGGTAGACCTCAACAGAGAGACAAAATGAGAAAACAAATCCAGACAATCACATTGGCTGATCTGGAAAAAATTTATTTGCAAATTATGGTGGAAAATAAGTATTTGGTGAATATGAAAAGTTCATCTCAATACTTTGTTATAGATCCTTTGTTGGCAATGACAGAGGTCAGATGTTTCCTGGAAGTCTTCACAAGGTGGGCACACACTGTTGCTGGTATGTTGGCCCATCCTCCATGCAGATCTCCTCTAGAGCAGTGATGTTTTGGGGCTGTCGCTGGGCAACACAGACTTTCGACTAACTCCAAAGGTTTTCTATGGGGTTGAGATCTGGAGACTGGCTAGGCCACTCCAGGACCTTGAAATGCTTGTTACGAAGCCACTCCTTCGTTGCCCGGGCGGTATGTTTGGGATCATTGTCATGTTGGAAGACCCAGCCACGTTTCATCTTCAATGCCCTTGCTGATGGAAGGAGGTTTGCACTCAAAATCTCACGATACATGGCCCCATTCATTCTGTCCTGTACATGGATCAGTCGTCCTAGTCCCTTTGTGGAGAAACAGCCCCAAAGCATGATGTTGCCACCCCCATGCTTCACAGTAGGTATGGTGTTCTTTGGATGCAACTCAGCATTCTCTCTCCTCCAAACACGACGAGTTGTGTTTCTACCAAACAGTTGTATTTTTGTTTCATCTGACCATATGACATTCTCCCAATCCTCTTCTGGATCATCCAAATGCTCTCTAACCAAACTTCAGACGGGCCGGACATGTACAGGCTTAAGCAGGGGGACACGTCTGGCACTGCAGGATCTGAGTCCCTGGCGGTGTAGTGTGTTACTGATGGTAGCCTTTGTTACGTTGGTCCCAGCTCTCTGCAGGTCATTCACTAGGTCCCCCCCGTGTGGTCCTGGGATTTTTGCTCACCGTTCTTGTGATCATTTTGACCCCACGGGGTGAGATCTTGCGTGGAGCCCCAGATTGAGGGAGATTATCAGTGGTCTTGTATTTCTTCCATTTTCTAATTATTGCTCCCACAGTTGATTTGTTCACACCAAGCTGCTTGCCTATTGCAGATTCAGTCTTCCCAGCCTGGTGCAGGTCTACAATTTTGCTTCTGGTGTCCTTCGACAGCTCTTTGGTCTTCACCATAGTGGAGTTTGGAGTGTGACTGTTTGAGGTTGTGGACAGGTGTCTTTTATACTGATAACAAACAAACAGGTGCCATTGATACAGGTAATGAGTGCAGGACAGAGGAGCCTCTTAAAGAAGAAGGTACAGGTCTGTGAGAGCCAGAAATCTTGCTTGTTTGTAGGTGACCAAATACTTATTTTCCACCATAATTTGCAAATAAATTCTTTCCAGATCAGCCAATGTGATTGTCTGGATTTGTTTTCTCATTTTGTCTCTCATAGTTGAGGTCTCCCTATGATGCCAATTACAGGCCTCTCTCATCTTTGTAAGTGGGAGAACTTGCACAATTGGTGGTGACTAAATACTTTTTTGCCCCACTGTATGTTGTGTTGTATTTGACCCTAGATGTGCAATAGAACAGTTTGGAGTCAACTTGCAACCAAAACATGCTGCGTGGTCTCATACTAGCGGTGCATAAATACCTCCACCATGGCAATATGTATTAACTAGGAGACATTACAAACACCCCAGTTTCCTATAAAGACAGATATTTTTGTTTATATTTTCAGACGTCGGACTGGAATAGCGAAACGCGCTTACGCAGAATTTTGTAACAGTTCCTTCAACTACCGGAGAACTCTGTGCCAGGACAGCTTAATTGATTAATTACAAGTTCATTAAAAAGATCCTAGCCTTGCATTAAGACCCAGAGGCCTCGTAGGAGCGTTACTGCGGCAAACACTCTAATTTAAAGGGTTTTTTATTCTCCGAGGAGTTTTTTTACACTTTTACCACTGTGTATACAAAGATCATTACAGACATGGGAAAAAGGTGTTAAATATTAATTAGCAACAAACTTTTCAAACTGTAATGCATGTTTAATTCAGGAGCGCAGATCATTACTTCTTTCATTAATGTGCTCGCTAACGAACCTCTCATTTATTATGGGGCAGAGCTGAGAGCGGGTGGCAGATGCTGCCTTTGAATGACAGTTGCAGAGAAACAATGCCATTTGTTCTATGGCTTAAAGGGAAACTGTAATGGGTTTGGGTCAATTTTATTTATTTATGGGTTTATTTATTTGGCTATTTTTAAGCAGAATAAAAAACAGCTTTTAAGTATTTTTTAAAGTCAGAATAAAAACTTTTTTTAAAGCCTAACTTCAGGTTCACCCCCCTCCCCCAGTCCCTCAATGGCCCTCACTTTTCTCCAGTGGAACATCCCCTTCCAGAGGCACCCTACAATATGTGGTTTTTTATTTTATTTTTTTCCAGAATTTTTTCATACCTTGGATCCTCTCCTCAGCACCGCTTTCTGCATTTTCATATTGTGAACAGGGGCGGACTGACCATTTGGAAACCCCAATATTTTCTACTTTCTATTATGAAACATATCCAATTAAAACAAATAAAAATAAAATTTCTTCATACATTTCGGCCAAATTGTATTCTGCTACATGTTTTTGGGAAAAAAAGATATCCCAATAAGTGTATATTGACTGGTTTGTGTGAAAGTTATAGCGTTTATAATCTATGGCATATATACTGTACTGGAATTTTCTTTTTTTTTTTTTTTTACAATACTAATGGCGGTGGTCACCTACTTATATTTGGACTGTGATAGTGTGGTGGGCAATCTGACACTAACTGACACTGGGTGCAAACTGAATAATTGCCACTGACATCTCCAGTGACACTAATACAGTGGTCAGTGATAATACTATACACCAGGGGCAGGGGCGGACTGACCATTTGTAAACTCGGGCACTGCCCCAGGGCCTGGGGTCAGTAGGGGGCCCCATGAGATGCCCCTGGTACCTTTTTCATAGGCTTTTTTGAGTTTGGCCAAGGACACAGGGGCCCCATGATCCCCTATTGCCCGGGGGCCCAATGAGTTGTTAGTCCACCCCAATTGTGAATGATAGGCGCTGTGGTGAAATACTCTCAGGGGATGGGTCAATGATGCCCTGCACTCACAGTATATCCTCAGTCTATCAGGTTGAAAAATGCTGGAAGTAATTTAATCTGGAAGACTTAGGACATCTTGTGAAAATGAAGTAATTCGGGCGCAGGGGCGGACTGACAACTCATGGGGCCCCCGGGCAATAGGAAATCATGGGGCCCCTGTGTCCTCACCCACACTCAAACTACACCCAAAAAAGCCTATGACAGGTACCAGGGGCATCTCATAGGGACCCCGGGCCCTCGGGCAGTGCCCGAGTGGCTAGATAGTCAGTCCGCCCCTGTTCGGGAGTCAGCATCAGATTAGGGATGAGCTTGGGTTTGGTTCAAAATAGGTTCAGTTTGAACCTGGAAGTTAGTTGTTAGTTGTGCTCCCGTGGTCTTACCCTGTAACATGGGCTTCTGATAGGGACTACAAGTGGCTTTTGAAACGCACATTACACACGTATGGCCCACTGTTGCCACCATCAGGAAACTTGCCCATTGAAATTTTATGCAGCCAATGCTAGAGTGACGTACACAGGACATGAACACAAAGAGGCTGTAGGAGATATGTAACATTGATGAACTTGTATTCGGCCCAAAATTGGAAGGCAGCTGTAATTCCTGGGCCAAGGGACTCCGTGCCCCGCTGGCACATACACTAAGTGACGGGCATGCTGCTTGACATCATTGAACTAATATGACCAGATGGCCACATTAGGTCAATGTGATTAACTCAGTATGGCCACATGGCCATATTACGTCAATTAAATTGAACTAATATGGTCACATGGCCATATTAGGTCAATGAAATTGACCTAATATGTCCTCCACATGGCCATATTAGATCAGTGAGATTGACCTAATATATTCACATGGCATTGATATGATTTTGCCATGTGGTTCTATTGGGTCAATGGGACTGACCCTATATGGCTACATGGCCATAATAAGTCAATGAGGTCAATGTCAATGTGGCCACATGACCAGGTTAGAGCAAAGGAATGACCTAATTTGACCATATGGCTATGTTTGGTCAGTGAAATTGACCCAATGGGGTTGATTTACTAAAACTAAAGAGAGCAAAATCTGGCACAGCTCTGCACAGAAATCAAATGGCTTCCAGTTTTTCTCAGAGTTTAATTGAATATGCTGAAGTTAGAATCTGATTGGCCGCCATGCACAGCTGCACTCTCCAGTTTTAGTAAACCAAGGCCAATATGTCCTCCACATGGCCATATTAGGTCAATGACATTAACCTGTTATAGCCACATGGCATTGACATGACTTTGTGGTTCTATTCAATCAATTATAATAAACCAATATGGCCACATGGCCATATTAAATCAATGAAATTGACTTAAATGGCCACATGCCTGTTATGCCTGATGGTCATATTAGGTCAATGTCAATGTGGCCACATGACCAGGTTAGAGCAAAGGAATGACCTAACATGGCCACTTGGCCATGTTACGTCAATGAAATTGACTTAATAATCTTCTACAGGTCCATATTAGGTCAGTGAGATTGACCTAATAAAGGGCACGTGGCAGTGACATGACTTAGTCATGTGACCTTAATAGGCCAATGAGATTAACCCAGGATGACCACACGGCCATATTAAGTGCTTTACACCACGGCATCCGACACTTTGCATTGCACTTGGTGATGGAAGGCTTGGATGCAGCTGCTCGGCCATGGAAACCCATTCCATGAAGCTCTCTACGCACTGTTGTTGGGCTCATCTGAAGGTCACACCAAGTTTGGAGGTCTTTAGCTATTGACTCTGCAGACAGTTGGCGACTTCTGCGCACTGTGCGCTTCAGCATGCGCTGACCCCGCTCTGTCATGTGACGTGGCCTACCACTTGGTGGCTGAGTTGCTGTTGTTCCCAGTTGCTTTGACTTTGTTATAAATAGAGATGAGCGAATCGAACTCGGCGAAGTGGAATTCGTTTCGAATATTAGGAAAAATTTTTCCAAAAATGGCGGCGACATGTGCGGCGACGGAGCGGGGATCTCTGGGAAGGCACGCAGACAAGGCGCGCTGACCCATAATGCATTCATTCATGACATGTGATCGCATTAGCCAATCAGCAGCCAGCCAGCCAGCACTGTGTAATGGTGGAGCTATAAATTGCGGCCATCTTACAATTCTCCATTTGCCTCTGGTCATTCAAGAGAGACAGACCTCTCTGTATTAGGGACACAGAATCGTTACTTAGGGACACAGAACCGTTACTTAGGGACACACAATCGTTACTTAGAGACACAGAACCGTTACTTAGGGACACAGAACCGTTACTTAGGGACACAGAACCGTTACTTAGAGACACACAATCGTTACTTAGGGACACAGAACCGTTACTTAGGGACACAGAACCGTTACTTAGGGACACAGAATTGTTACTCAGGGACAGACACGGAATTGTTACTCAGGGACAGACACAGAATTGTTACTGAGGGACACAGAATTGTTACTCAGGGACAGACACAGAATTGTTACTCAGGGACAGACACAGAATTGTTACTGAGGGACACAGAATTGTTACTGAGGGACACAGAATTGTTACTGAGGGACAGACACAGAATTGTTACTCAGGGACAGACACAGAATTGTTACTCAGACACAGACACAGAATTGTTACTGAGGGACAGACACAGAATTGTTACTGAGGGACACAGAATTGTTACTGAGGGACACAGAATTGCTACTGAGGGACACAGAATTGTTACTCAGGGACAGACACAGAATTGTTACTCAGGGACAGACACAGAATTGTTACTCAGGGACAGACACAGAATTGTTACTCAGGGACAGACACAGAATTGTTACTGAGGGACACAGAATTGTTACTGAGGGACACAGAATTGTTACTCAGGGACAGACACAGAATTGTTACTCAGGGACAGACACAGAATTGTTACTCAGGGACAGACACAGAATTGTTACTCAGGGACAGACACAGAATTGTTACTGAGGGACACAGAATTGTTACTGAGGGACACAGAATTGTTACTGAGGGACACAGAATTGTTACTGAGGGACACAGAATTGTTACTCAGGGACAGACACAGAATTGTTACTGAGGGACACAGAATTGTTACTGAGGGACACAGAATTGTTACTGAGGGACACAGAATTGTTACTCAGGGACACAGAATTGTTACTCAGGGACAGACACAGAATTGTTACTGAGGGACACAGAATTGTTACTGAGGGACACAGAATCGTTACTCAGGGACACAGAATTGTTACTCAGGGACACAGAATTGTTACTCAGGGACACAGAATTGTTACTCAGGGACAGACACAGAATTGTTACTGAGGGACACAGAATTGTTACTGAGGGACACAGAATTGTTACCCAGGGACAGACACAGAATTGTTACTGAGGGACAGACACAGAATTGTTACTCAGGGACAGACACAGAATTGTTACTGAGGGACACAGAATTGTTACTGAGGGACACAGAATTGTTACTGAGGGACACAGAATTGTTACTCAGGGACAGACACAGAATTGTTACTCAGGGACAGACACAGAATTGTTACTCAGACACAGACACAGAATTGTTACTGAGGGACAGACACAGAATTGTTACTGAGGGACACAGAATTGTTACTCAGGGACAGACACAGAATTGTTACTCAGGGACAGACACAGAATTGTTACTCAGGGACAGACACAGAATTGTTACTGAAGGACAGACACAGAATTGTTACTGAGGGACACAGAATTGTTACTGAGGGACACAGAATTGTTACTCAGGGACAGACACAGAATTGTTACTCAGGGACAGACACAGAATTGTTACTCAGGGACAGACACAGAATTGTTACTGAGGGACACAGAATTGTTACTGAGGGACACAGAATTGTTAGTGAGGGACACAGAATTGTTACTCAGGGACAGACACAGAATTGTTACTGAGGGACACAGAATTGTTACTGAGGGACACAGAATTGTTACTGAGGGACACAGAATTGTTAATCAGGGACACAGAATTGTTACTCAGGGACACAGAATTGTTACTCAGGGACAGACACAGAATTGTTATTGAGGGACACAGAATTGTTACTGAGGGACACAGAATCGTTACTCAGGGACACAGAATTGTTACTCAGGGACACAGAATTGTTACTGAGGGACACAGAATTGTTACTCAGGGACACAGAATTGTTACTCAGGGACAGACACAGAATTGTTACTGAGGGACACAGAATTGTTACTGAGGGACACAGAATTGTTACTCAGGGACAGACACAGAATTGTTACTGAGGGACACAGAATTGTTACTATGAGGAAAAAAAATTGTTACTGAGGGGCACAGAATTGTTACTGAGGAACACAGAATTGTTACTCAGGGACACAGAATTGTTACTCAGGGACACAGAATTGTTACTCTGGGACATACACAGAATTGTTACTGAGGGACACAGAATTGTTACTGAGGGACACAGAATTGTTACTCAGGGACACAGAATTGTTACTCAGGGACAGACACAGAATTGTTACTGAGGGACACAGAATTGTTACTGAGGGACACAGAATTGTTACTCAGGGACAGACACAGAATTGTTACTGAGGGACACAGAATTGTTACTGAGGGACACAGAATTGTTACTCAGGGACAGACACAGAATTGTTACTGAGGGACACAGAATTGTTACTGAGGGACACAGAATTGTTACTGAGGGACACAGAATTGTTAATCAGGGACACAGAATTGTTACTCAGGGACACAGAATTGTTACTCAGGGACAGACACAGAATTGTTATTGAGGGACACAGAATTGTTACTGAGGGACACAGAATCGTTACTCAGGGACACAGAATTGTTACTCAGGGACACAGAATTGTTACTGAGGGACACAGAATTGTTACTGAGGGACACAGAATTGTTACTCAGGGACACAGAATAGTTACTCAGGGACAGACACAGAATTGTTACTGAGGGACACAGAATTGTTACTGAGGGACACAGAATTGTTACTCAGGGACAGACACAGAATTGTTACTGAGGGACACAGAATTGTTACTATGAGGAAAAAAAATTGTTACTGAGGGGCACAGAATTGTTACTGAGGAACACAGAATTGTTACTCAGGGACACAGAATTGTTACTCAGGGACACAGAATTGTTACTCTGGGACAGACACAGAATTGTTACTGAGGGACACAGAATTGTTACTGAGGGACACAGAATTGTTACTCAGGGACAGACACAGAATTGTTACTGAGGGACACAGAATTGTTACTATGAGGAAAAAAAATTGTTACTGAGGGGCACAGAATTGTTACTGAGGAACACAGAATTGTTACTCAGGGACACAGAATTGTTACTCAGGGACACAGAATTGTTACTCTGGGACAGACACAGAATTGTTACTGAGGGACACAGAATTGTTACTGAGGGACACAGAATTGTTACTCAGGGACACAGAATTGTTACTCAGGGACAGACACAGAATTGTTACTGAGGGACACAGAATTGTTACTGAGGGACACAGAATTGTTACTCAGGGACAGACACAGAATTGTTACTGAGGGACACAGAATTGTTACTGAGGGACACAGAATTGTTACTCAGGGACACAGAATTGTTACTCAGGGACACAGAATTGTTACTCAGGGACAGACATAGAATTGTTACTCAGGGACACAGAATTGTTACTGAGGGACACAGAATTGTTACTGAGGGACACAGAATTGTTACTCAGGGACACAGAATTGTTACTCAGGGACACAGAATTGTTACTGAGGGACACAGAATTGTTACTCAGGGACAGACACAGAATTGTTACTGAGGGACACAGAATTGTTACTGAGGGACACAGAATTGTTACTCAGGGACACAGAATTGTTACTCAGGGACAGACACAGAATTGTTACTGAGGGACACAGAATTGTTACTCAGGGACAGACACAGAATTGTTACTGAGGGACACAGAATTGTTACTGAGGGACACAGAATTGTTACTCAGGGACACAGAATTGTTACTCAGGGACAGACACAGAATTGTTACTGAGGGACACAGAATTGTTACTGAGGGACAGACACAGAATTGTTACTGAGGGACACAGAATTGTTACTGAGGGACACAGAATTGTTACTGAGGGACACAGAATTGTTACTGAGGGACACAGAATTGTTACTCAGGGACACAGAATCGTTACTCAGGGACAGACACAGAATTGTTACTGAGGGACACAGAATTGTTACTCAGGGACAGACACAGAATTGTTACTGAGGGACACAGAATTGTTACTGAGGGACACAGAATTGTTACTCAGGGACAGACACAGAATTGTTACTGAGGGACACAGAATTGTTACTGAGGGACACAGAATTGTTACTCAGGGACAGACACAGAATTGTTACTGAGGGACACAGAATTGTTACTCAGGGACACAGAATTGTTACTCAGGGACACAGAATTGTTACTCAGGGACAGACACAGAATTGTTACTGAGGGACACAGAATTGTTACTCAGGGACACAGAATCATTGAATTAAAGAGTATGTCAGACAACATGCAGAGGAGTGGCAGAGGAGGCAATGTTTTAGGAGCGAGCAGTCGTGGCAGCAGAGGAAGGGGTCGAGGCAGCACTAGTCGCAGCCAGAGGCCAGTGCTCCCGGTGTCATCCAGCGGTCGTGTCTCCACCGACAACCCTGCCGTCATTGATTGGTTGGCTCGGTCGTCTTCCTCTTCCCAGGTCACCTCTGACACCTGCAGCCAACGGTCGGTGGGTACGTCAGACACAACCGTTAGTTGGCATGGCCCGGGAGCAAGCCCACTGAAATCACGTGTCCTCTACCTGCCCCTGTCCTTTGGTGTTCCCTCACCAAGCGAAGTATCGCATGCTGTGGGCTCAGCCCCACTGTACAGTGAGGAAGAGCTAACAGAGGGTGGTCAGGAACGGGGGGAGACATCCGCCTCTTCAGCAGCCAGGCGAAGAAGTACTGGCGAGGAGAGTGGCTCGGTAGCCGGTCTAGAGACAGGTCTGTCTCCTGACCCACACGCAGCCGAGGGGGCTAGTAGTGACGCGGAGACCCTAATTGATGATGATGAGGCTGATCGCACTTGGCAGCCTCGTCGTCATCAGGCTATTGCTTCCGCATCATCAGGAGAAGAGGGTGGCAGCTTGGCAGCGAGCAAAACAGTCGGTGGGTTGCCCAGGAGGCAGCAGGGTCGCAGCAGTGTCAGTGGAGGCAAACGGCCACGGAGTAGAGCACCAGCTCCACTGCAGCCTACCACCACGGCCAGTAGTGGTGCCGGTGTGCACGGAGGAAGTAGCAGTCAGCCAGTGAGGAGTAGCGGGGGCAAAGTTTCCTACTCGGCGGTGTGGCAATTTTTCGTCAAGCCGCCCGAGGAAGTAAACGTAGCCGTATGTCGACTATGTGGCCAGAAAGTCAAGCGTGGCCAGGGGGCCCATGTTGGGACTACAGCGTTGCGTTAGCATATGCAGCGTCGCCATTTGGTGGCCTGGGAAAACCGCGATAAAGATACGGCGGTTCTGCCTGCCCCAGCCCCCGCTCCATCACCCACTCCGTTACTTGCTCCGTCACCCGACGTCAATCGCCCTCTATCAGCCAGTCAAGGCTCCAACACCTCTGCTGAGGGGAGTTGTCACTCGTTGGCATCTTCCGCTCGTTCAGATGCTCCTTCTCCTGCTACTCCTCTTCACGGATTCCGTCAGCAGTCTTTCTTGGAATCCGTTTCCAAGAGACAACAGTTTGCGAGCACGCACCCGACGGTGCAAAAGCTGAACGTCCTCCTGTCCAAGTTGCTGGTGCTGCAGTCCCTCCCTTTCCAAGTGGTGGACTCAGCACCTTTCCGAGAAATGATGGCTTGTGCCGCGCCGCGGTGGAGAGTGCCAAGCCGGCATTTCTTCGCCAAAAATTCAGTGCCAGCCCTGCATTCACATGTAGAAGAGATGGTGGGCCAGTCTTTGAGCATGTCGGTCTCTGCCAAAGTGCACGGCAGCGCCGACGTGTGGAGCTGTAACTACGGTCAGGGACAGTACATGTCATTTACGGCCCACTGGGTGAACGTGGTGCCGGCACAGCCGCACCAGCAACTTGGACAGGTCACGCCGCTTTTGCCTCCACGTTTGCACGTCCGTGGTCCGGCAAAGATGTCTGCCTCTACCACCTCTTCTTCCGCCGTGTCCTCAGCCGCCACCCCCGTGCCAAGTCCCATTACCCGACCGGCATATCACATGTGCAGGGCGCAACGGTGTCACGCTGTGCTGCACCTGGTATGCCTTGGCGAACGTAGTCACACAGGGGAGGAACTTCTGAGTGTAATGAACAGAGAAATCGACAGGTGGCTGTCTCCGCGCAAACTGAAAATCGGAACCATGTTGACCGACAACGGAAAGAACATGGTGTCTGCTCTGCGTCAAGGAAGGTTGTGCCATGCGCCATGCATGGCTCACGTGTTCAGTCTGGTTGTCAAGCGGTTCCTAAAATCCACCATCCCACTGCAAGACATCCTTAAAATGTCACGTAAACTTTGCATGCATTTCAGCCATTCCTACACCGCAAAGCACACCCTCCTTGAGCTGCAGTGGCAGAACGGAATTCCAGAGCATCGCCTAATCTGCGACGTTGCAACAAGGTGGAATTCAACCCTACACATGTTAGACCGCCTTTACGAACAGCGAAAGGCCATCACCGATTTCCTGCTGTTACAAGCGGATAAAGGTACTCCCTTGTGTAACTTTGATGTCAGCCATTGGCAGCTCATGCGTGACACCTGCCGCTTGCTCAGGCCCTTTGAGGAGGCCACGCTATTCGTGAGTCGGCAGGACTATGGGATGAACGACGTCATTCCTCTGTTGCACGTCCTGGAACAAATGCTGTTAACAATGGCTGGTCAGGGTGCGGTAGACGTGGCGCACAGATCTCAACGCCACATGACCCCTGTGGGGGCAGGACAGGAAGAAGAGGAGGAGGTAGAGGAAGACATTGGTGCTCAGGAATTATTGAGTGAAATGGGTGGTTTTTCCACTCAGCGGACAGGAGTGGAGGAGCAGGAGCATCTGGTAGAGGAGGAGGAGGAGGAGACAGAGGACCCAGACGCACCGTGGCAGTATGCTGTGGAGATGGAGGCAGGGAGTCCCTCGCATTCCTTGGCACAAATGGCCCATAGCATGCTCGGTTGCTTGCGTAGCGACAGCCGAATAATAACCATCAGACAGAGGGATGACTTTTGGCTGTCCACCTTGTTGGACCCTCGCTACCGTTCAAAAATGGTGGCCCTTTTCACACCTGCTGAGAGGGAGGCCAAAATAACGTACTATAAAAACCACCTATGTAGTCAGTTGGTCTCTGCCTTTCTGCGCCAACGTCCATCCTCAGACACTGTGGGCCCTGTGCGCTCGCGTTCCGCTGCCATGGCAGCAGGGGAGGGGTGGGGTGGTAGGAGCAGTGGCAGCTCCACCAGCAGCGGCTGCCACAGTCTGCAGTCGATGATGAGTAGCTTTCTTCACCAGCGCAGTGAGGAAACTACTAACCAGCCGCAGCAGCATCAGGTGGACCTGGAGCAGGACCTCAAACAACAGGCTTGGACAGCACCCTGCCAACGGAGGTAGACAATCCCCTTGACTACTGGGCAACGAAACTTGACCTTTGGCCCCAACTAGCTGAATTTGCCCTTGAAAGGCTGTCATGCCCGGCCAGTAGCGTGGCATCGGAGCGCGTGTTTAGTGCGGCAGGAGGTATTGTAACTCCGCGGAGGACACGACTGTCCACCCAAAGTGTGGAGAGACTCACGTTTGTGAAAATGAATCAGGCGTGGATTAGTCTGGATTTCAAACCACCAGTTCCTGACACAACTGACTAAATCCGCCATGAATCATTCCCCAAACATGTGCCACTTTCAGGTCTCCTCACACTGCTGGTGGGTTCCATTTTGTCATAGGGTGCTGGCAGATTACGGGCCTCCCATTGCTGCTGCCAGGCCCGTAATCTGCCATGGGCCCCCGTACCGCCTCCTCATGCTGCTGCCAGGTCCAGAGTCTCTCATGGGTCCCTGTACGGCCTCCCATTGCTGCTGTCTCCATCGCCACACTCTGCCCTGTGCCACTTTCAGGTCTCCTCACACTGCTGGTGTGTTCCATTTTGTCATAGGGTGCTGGCAGATTACGGGCCTCCCATTGCTGCTGCCAGGCCCGTAATCTGCCATGGGCCCCTGTACCGCCTCCTCATGCTGCTGCCAGGCCCGTAATCTGTCATGGGTCCCTGTACGGCCTCCCATTGCTGCTGTCTCCATCGCCACACTCTGCCATGTGCCACTTTCAGGTCTCCTCACACTGCTGGTGTGTTCCATTTTGTCATAGGGTGCTGGCAGATTATGAGCCTCCCATTGCTGCTGCCAGGCCCGTAATCTGCCATGGGCCCCCGTACCGCCTCCTCCTGCTGCTGCCAGGTCCACAGTGTCTCATGGGTCCCTGTACGGCCTCCCATTGCTGCTGTCTCCATCGCCACACTCTGCCATGTGCCACTTTCAGGTCTCCTCACACTGCTGGTGCTGTCCATTTTGTCATAGGGTGCTGGCAGATTACGGGCCTCCCATTGCTGCTGCCAGGCCTGTAATCTGCCATGGGCCCCTGTACCGCCTCCTCATGCTGCTGCCAGGTCCAGAGTCTCTCATGGGTCCCTGTACGGCCTCCCATTGCTGCTGTCTCCATCGCCACACTCTGCCATGTGTCACTTTCAGGTCTCCTCACACTGCTGGTGCTGTCCATTTTGTCATAGGGTGCTGGCAGATTACGGGCCTCCCATTGCTGCTGCCAGGCCTGTAATCTGCCATGGGCCCCTGTACCGCCTCCTCATGCTGCTGCCAGGTCCAGAATCTCTCATGGGTCCCTGTACGGCCTCCCATTGCTGCTGTCTCCATCGCCACACTCTGCCATGTGCCACTTTCAGGTCTCCTCACACTGCTGGTGCTGTCCATTTTGTCATAGGGTGCTGGCAGATTACGGGCCTCCCATTGCTGCTGCCAGGCCCGTAATCTGCCATGGGCCCCTGTACCGCCTCCTCATGCTGCTGACAGGCCCGTAATCTGTCATGGGTCCCTGTACGGCCTCCCATTGCTGCTGTCTCCATCGCCACACTCTGCCATGTGCCACTTTCAGGTCTCCTCACACTGCTGGTGTGTTCCATTTTGTCATAGGGTGCTGGCAGATTACGGGCCTCCCATTGCTGCTGCCAGGCCCGTAATCTGCCATGGGCCCCCGTACCTCCTCCTCATGCTGCTGCCAGGTCCACAGTGTCTCATGGGTCCCTGTACGGCCTCCCATTGCTGCTGTCTTCATCGCCACACTCTGCCATGTGCCACTTTCAGGTCTCCTCACACTGCTGGTGGGTTCCATTTTGTCATAGGGTGCTGGCAGATTACGGGCCTCCCATTGCTGCTGCCAGGCCCGTAATCTGCCATGGGCCCCCGTACCGCCTCCTAATGCTGCTGCCAGGTCCAGAGTCACACTGCTGGTGTGTTCCATTTTGTCATAGGGTGCTGGAAGATTACGGGCCTCCCATTGCTGCTGCCAGGCCCGTAATCTGCCATGGGCCCCCGTACCGCCTCCTCATGCTGCTGCCAGGTCCAGAGTCTCTCATGGGTCCCTGTACGGCCTCCCATTGCTGCTGTCTCCATCGCCACACTCTGCCATGTGCCACTTTCAGGTCTCCTCACACTGCTGGTGTGTTCCATTTTGTCATAGGGTGCTGGCAGATTACGAGCCTCCCATTGCTGCTGCCAGGCCCGTAATCTGCCATGGGCCCCCGTACCGCCTCCTCATGCTGCTGCCTGGTCCAGAGTGTGTCATGGGTCCCTGTACGGCCTCCCATTGCTGCTGTCTCCATCGCCACACTCTGCCATGTGCCACTTTCAGGTCTCCTCACACTGCTGGTGGGTTCCATTTTTGTCATAGGGTGCTGTATGGCCTCCCATTGCTGCTGCCTCCACCGCCACACTGTGGCTCCACACTCTGGTTTTGGCCCCGTGACTGCCCAAATGAGTGAAGTGTGCGGTGATTCTAAGATCGACGGCACTCATCTGCATGTCATACTGACTGACAGTATTATTTCTCTTCCCCAGCAGACTCCAAGGGCATTTAAATTAAAGGTACAGTGTTCTGCACTAATATAAAGGCTCTCTGAAGCCTAGAAACCCTTTTATAAGTTAAATTCGCAGCGAATGTATTCGCCTCGAATCGAATTTATTCCTCGTATTCGCCGAATCAGCCGAATCGAATTTTTGAATACTTCGCTCATCACTAGTTATAATCCTACTAACAGATGAACGTGGAATATTTAGTAGCCAGGAAATGTCACGGATGGACTTATTGCACAGGTGGCCACCTATCACGGGACCACGCTTGGTGTCACTGAGCTCCTGAGAGCGACCCATTCTTTCACCAATGTTTGTAGAAGCAGTCTGCATGCCTAGGGGCTTGATTGTATACACCTGTGTCCATGGAGGGGATTGGAACACCTGAATCACATGATTTGGAGGGCAGGCCCAATACTTTTGGCAATATAGTGTATATATGTATGTAGATAGCGCTTCATGTATGTTTTTCATCAAGATTGATACTTGTAACATCACTTTGTTACATCTGTATCCCATACTTGTTCAAACATTTTTCAGTTGACGAATGACGGTTGTCGCAGAACAATAGAAGTCTTCGGTAGCCTGCAAACAAGATTTGATGGATTGATCTGGCAATTTCCGCTCGGAAACAAAATCTTAGTAGAGTGCGGCAAGCCTACCCCCCATCCTATTATCATTCATTTAGAAAGACGGTACAATTGGCTCTCATAAACGTGTCTTGCAACCGGCACTGTAGGTTTATGGATCTTTTGGCAATTATCGAGAGATATTAATTAACGAACACAGCTGATCGAGAAATTGAGATAGATGCCCGTGTCAAAATCCTCCGTCTACGCAAACGGCTTCAATTAGGCGAAACGATATAAAAAATCAGCTTAAATGAAGATATTCGATGGAGAATTCACTCAGGGATCGGAGCACTTTATTTTTTTTTTCCCTTTCTTTCTTTGATGTTTATTTATTGTAATTGTAAATTTTGTTGCCTTGATGGATGTGTGTTGGAGTTGCTAACAATTGCACATTAATGATTTTTGTAAATCCTAATGCTGATTGCGTTGTATAATGGGATGATTCATTAAGAGTTTGAATTGTTAAATGATCTTCTTTCACATACCATAGACCTTCTCAAGGAGTAAATGAACTATTTAACAGGAGTTACACTTATAAATCACTTCATCTCCAGAGTGTTTTATCCCCTTTATGACCAGGTCTTTTTTTTTTCACTATTCAGCACTGCGCTACTTTAACTGGTAATTGCGCGGTCATGCTACACTGTAAGTAAATTTAATTTATATCATCTTTTTTGAAACTAATAGAGCTTTCTTTTGGTGGTATTTGATCACCACTGGGCTTTTTTATTTTTTATTATATATATAAAAATATTATACAAATATAAAAAAGTAAAAATACTGAAACGTTTCAAAAACCCCCCAATATTTTCTACTTTCTATTATGAAACATATCCAATTAAAACAAATAAAAATAAAATTTCTTCATACATTTAGGCCAAATTGTATTCTGCTACATGTTTTTGGTAAAACAAAAAATATCCCAATAAGTGTATATTGACTGGTTTGTGTGAAAGTTATAGCATTTATAAACTATGGCATATATACTGTACTGGAATTTTATTTTTTAATAATAATAATAATAATTTTTTACTAATGGCGGTGGTCACCTACTTGTGGTGGGCAATCTGACGCTAACTGACACTGGGTGGGAACTGAATAATTGCCACTGACCTCTCCAGTGACACTAATACAGTGGTCAGTGATAATACTATGCACCAGGGGCAGGGGCGGACTGACCATTTGTAAACTCGGGCACTGCCCGAGGGCCCGGGGTCAGTAGGGGGCCCCACGAGATGCCCCTGGTACCTCTTTCATAGACTTTTTTGAGTTTGGGCAAAGACACAGGGGCCCCATGATCCCCTATTGCCTGGGGGCACCATGAGTTGTCAGTCCTCCTCTGACCAGGGGTCTCCAAACTTTTTAGACAAAGGGCCAGTTTACTGTCTTACAGACTTTAGGGGGGCTGGACTGTGGCCATCGGGAGTAGAAATTGTCCTGCCGACAGTGGGAGTAAACATTGCCTCTTTGGCATTAGGGAGAGGAATAGTGCCCCATCATTGGTGTCAGTGGGAGGAAAAGTGCCCCATTGTTGGTGTCAGTGGGAGGAAAAGTGCACCATCATTGGTGTCAGTGGGAGGAATAGTGCCCCATCATTGGTGTCAGTGGGCGGAATATTGCCCCATCATTGGTGTCATTGGGAGGAATAGTGCCCCATCATTGGTGTCAGTGGGAGGAATAGTGTCCCATCATTGGTGTCATTGGGAGGTATAGTGCCCCATAATTGGTGTCAGTGGGAGGAATAGTGCCCCATCATTGGTGTCATTGGGAGGAATAGTGCCCCATCATTGGTGTCAGTGGGAGGAATAATGTCCCATCATTGGTATCAGTGGGAGGAATAGTGCCCCATCATTGGTATCAGTGGGAGGAATAGGGTCCCATCATTGGTATCAGTGGGAGTAATATGGTCCCATCATTGGTGTCAGTGGGAGGAATAGTGTCCCATCATTGGTATCAATGGGGGGAATATTGCCCCATCATTGGTGTCAGTGGGAGGAATAGTGCCCCATCATTGGTATCAGTGGGAGGAATAATGCCCCATCATTGGTATCAGTGGGAGGAATAATGCCCCATCATTGGTATCAGTGGGAGGAATAATGCCCCATCATTGGTGTCAGTGGGAAGAATAGTGCCCCATCACTGGTGTCAGTGGGAGGAATAATGCCCCATCATTGGTGTCAGTGGGAAGAATAGTGCCCCATCATTGGTATCAGTGGGAGGAATAGTGCCCCATCATTGGTGTCAGTGGGAAGAATAGTGCCCCATCACTGGTGTCAGTGGGAGGAATAGTGCCCCATCACTGGTGTCAGTGGGAGGAATAGTGCCCCTATCATTGGTATCAGTGGGAAGAATAGTGCCCCATCACTGGTGTCAGTGGGAGGAATAGTGCCCCTATCATTGGTATCAGTGGGAGGAATAGTGCCCCATCATTGGTGTCAGTGGGAAGAATAGTGCCCCATCACTGGTGTCAGTGGGAGGAATAGTGCCCCTATCATTGGTATCAGTGGGAGGAATAGTGCTCCGTTGTTGATGTCAGTAACAGAAATGATGCCGCATTGTCAGTGTCTGTGGGAAGAAGAGTGTCCGAAGGGCCGGATAAAGGCAAGCAAAAGCCGCATCCAGCCGCCACAGTTTGGAGACCACTGCTATACACTGTCACTAGGACACTGGCTGGTAAGGGGTTAACATCTCAGGTAATTAAGGGGTTAAGTGTGTGCCTAACAAGTGTTAATGTGTGTAATATGTGCTCATGGAATGGAGACAAACTATGGTACTTAACCGCTTCCCGTCTGGCAAATGTCGATAAACGGCCAGACAGGAGTGCTGCCAATGTGGGTGAACGTTTCCAAACTTCCCCCGTATGCATTGCCTGTGCGCGCTCCCCGGGAACACCAATCTCTGTACGATACCTCTCTGCGAGGTCCCGATCATGTGATCACTGATTGGCCAATCAGTGATCACATGCAGAGTAGTAAACAAAATGTCACTTCTGATATCATTGCTTATTGAAATCTGTGAATGATCACAGAGATCACATGGTACAGGGATATTCACAAGAGGGGACACCACAACCAACCCCCCCCCCCCCGCGCCACTCGCCAACGTTTCTCGAACTTACCGACGCAGCCAATAAATGCTCCGACGGTGCGGCCGGCTGCTCCCAGAGGTAATGAGAGGAAGCGTTCCAGTGACTAATTAGCCGCTGAAGCCGCTTTCATGAGAAAGTCGGCTGTTGGCTGAAAAAAAAGATACGGAGGTTATGGCCGTAACCGCGGTAAACCCAGAAAACCGCAATTTTTATATACGTATTGTGGCCAGAAAGTGGATATTAAAGCAAATTGGAATCACTGCCCACAATTCTGCCATTCCAAATCGCTAGACGTGAATAGGGTCCGAGAGTTTGCATACACTTTAAAGTGGAATTTCTGTATAGACTCCGCCCCCTGGCACCACCATTCTTGGGCATTCGCAGATGCACCCATGGGCTCTCCCTGGCAGAGCTCCTGGACACACCTGCGCATGGGGGATTTCCGCACACTCTCAAAGACGGAGGTGGCTTTGAACTGCCCTAGTAGCAGTCCTTGCGTGTGTGTGGATAACGGCGAGGAAACTGGTGCATGTGCAGATGTGACACAGGTTTCTGTCCAGACCTGATCCCCGCGGGGGCCGGGGAGAACATCTCACCCAGACCCGCTCCCCGCAGGGAGCGGGAAGAACATCTCACCCAGACCCGATCCCTGTAGGGGGTGGGGAGAACATCTCACCCAGACCTGATCTCTACAGGGGCGGGGAGAACATCTCGCCCAGACCCCATCCCTGTAGGTGGTGGGGGGAACATCTCACCCAGACCCAATCCCCGCAGGGGGCAGAGAGAACATCTCACCCAGACCCGATCCCCGCAGGGGGCGGGGAGAACATCTCACCCAGACCCGATTCCTGTAGAGGTTGGGGAGAACATCTCGCCCAAACCCCATCCCCACAGGGGGTGGGGTGAACATCTCACCCAGACCCGATCCCCGCAGGGGGCGGGGAGAACATCTCACCCAGACCCAATCCCTGTAGGGGGTGGGGAGAACATCTCGCCCAAAGCCAATCCCCGCAGGGGACGGGGAGAACATCTCGCCCAAACCCCATCCCCACAGGGGCAGGGAGAACATCTCGCCCAGACCCCATCCCCGTAGGGGGAACATCTCACCCAGACCCAATCCCTGCAGGGGCGGGAAGAACATCTCACCCAGACCCAATTGCCGCAGGGGGTGGGGAGAACATCTCACCCAGACCCGATCCCCCTAGGGGGCAGAGAGAACATCTCACCCAGACCCGATCCCCATAGGGGGCGGGGAGAACATCTCACCCAGACCCAATCCCTGCAGGGGGCGGGGAGAACATGTCACCCAGATCCGATCTTCGCAGGGGCGGAGAGAACATCTCGCCCAGACCCGACCCACGCAGGGGGTGGAAAGAACATCTCACCGAGACCCGATCTTAATAGGGGGCGGGGAAAACATCACACCCAGATCTGATCCCCATAGGGAGCGGGGAGAACATCTCACCCAGACCCGATCCCTGCAGGGGGCGGGGAGAACATCTCACCCAGATCCGATCTTCGCAGGGGCGGAGAGAACATCTCGCCAAAACCCGACCCACGCGGGGGCTGGGAAGAACATCTCACCCAGACCCGATCCCAATAGGGGGCAGGGAGAACATCGCACCCAGACCCGATCCCCATAGGGGGCGGGGAGAACATCTCACCCAGACCCGATCCCCATAGGGGGCGGGGAGAACATCTCACCCAGATCCGATCCCCATAGGGGGCGGGGAGAAAATCTCACCCAGACCCGATCCCTGCAGGAGGGCGGGGAGAACATCTCACCCAGATCTGATCTTCGCAGGGGTGGAGAGAACATCTCACCCAGACCCAATCCCCATAGGGGGCAGGAAGAACATCTCACCCAGACCCGATCCCCGCAGGGGCAGGGAAACATCTTGCCCAGACCCAATCCCCATAGGGGGCAGGGAGAACATCTCACCCAGACCCGATCCCTGCAGGGGGTGGGGAGAACATCTCGCCTAGGCATTGGTAGTTTTCTATCTAACTTTTTTTCTGCATGTGACCCTGTTGAGGAGTTTGTCCTTCCTATTTCTGTGACACCCATACAAAAAATGGGGGATATGGTTGTCACCATGAAAAAAAGGCATAGACAGCAACATAAGCATTGCAGATCTATCTCTTCATACTATAAATGGGGGAGGGAGAGATTTACCACTGCTTCCTGACCTGAAAGAAAGCGAGGGAAAATCTCCCCAATGGGGACACAAGATGGAATAAAAACTAGGCAGAAGCTTTAACCCTCTCCTGTCCTTTACAAAACAAAATCAAAAAATTGTTTGGAGTTGGGCTAGCAGAAGGGGAGGAATAGGGCAATATGCCCCTTCTGTGTTTTATTACACCTTTCTCTGGATCAGCATCTATGACTAGCCTAGATTTACATTTAGCTGCCCCCTGCTGGTTGAAGATGGTAAACAAGCAACTGTTCATATTAACTCTATTCAAAGGAAGTAAAGTAAAAAGAAAAAAAGTTTGTATTACTCATACAGAAGCACAATTTGTTCTCTTTGAAGACTGATTCACTTTAGCAGAAATCACTATCTTTCCACTCGGCAGCCGACATCGAACATGCAATATAAAGAAGGCAACCATCCATGTAACGCCCGGTCTGTCTGAGCTGCCTGTCCTGTCTGTATTCACTATGGTTAATGGCCTTGAAAATTCTGTCTGGAAATTCAAATTAGAGACTGGATAAGGCTCCGTTCACACCTCTGCAGTTTTCTTTTTTGTCCGGTTCGCAGTGCTTTTCTCAGTTCATTTTTAATTTTTTCTACGCATGTTTTTATCACGTTTTTGACGCGGTTTTGGCGCGTTTTCCTTTTTTTTTTTTTTTTGCTGGGCAGAATAAAAATGTAAAACGTGCCAAAAACGCACTACCATGCATTTCAGCAGATTCTCCATTGAACTCTCACATTGACAACGACAACCAAACGCGGCCCTAGCAAAGCCATCTTCATATGACTCGGTATTGCAGGGACCCCTCAATGCACCTCTGTTAGGCTTCATTCACACCTATGAAGTTTGCTTTTTGTCCATTTTGTAGTGTTTTTCACAGTTCATTTTGTGTTTTTCTCCCCGCATTTTTGACATATTTTTGATGCGTTTTTACCGTGTTTTGTTCAGCTCTTTTTGTTTTATTTGTTAAAGTAGAATTATTTTTTTGTTGATGGGCAGAATAAAAATGCTAAATGCTAAAAAATGCACTACCATGCATTTCGGCAGATTCTCCATTGAACTCTATTGTAGAAAAAACGCTGCTTTTTCCTTTCAAAAAAAGTCCCCGACCCTTTCCAAAAACGCAGCGGCTCAAAAAAAGCAGAGATGTGAACGTGTCCCATAGGAAACCATGTTAAACGGACTGTAGTGCGTTTATGCAAAAAGCACTAGAAAACGCATGTGAATGGAGCCTAACAGTCGCAGTCCCTCCTCTGTAAGGCTCCGTTCACACCAATGCGTTTTTTTGTGCTTTTTGCAGAAACACAAACTGTATAGGTATGAACCTAGCCTAAGGCTGGCCATACACTATACAATTTTCTGTCCAATTTCTGCCCAATTTCCTTTAGATTTACCTTCAAGTATGTAGTACAAGAGCCGGCCTAATTGGATACAATTGAAAGTGTTGTTAGATTTGACCTCCTAATATATGGTTTTTGGCAAATCTAAACTACTGCCCGAGGGCCCGGGGTCAGTAGGGGGCCCCATGAGATGCCCCTGGTACCTTTTTCATAGGCTTTTTTTGAGTTTGGGCAAGGACACAGGGGCCCCATGATCCCCTATTGCCCAGGGGCCCCATGAGTTGTCAGTCCACCCCTGCTTCTACGTGACAGGTTTATTGCACTCCCAAAAGGACACATTCCAGCTGTGAGAGGAGAGAAGCACACCGAGTAGCTATGCCCACCCTTCCCCTCTGCTGCACATTCACAGAAGCCTTCACATTCACAAAATACAAAGGCTTCTATGAATGGGCAGAAGGAGGGAAGGGGCGGGCATAGCAGTTCCAGCAATTCTTCTCTGGAAGAAACTAAAATCACAGTGAGCAGCATCAGGTCGGAGCTGTGGAAGCTATCTTATGACAGTAAACCTGTCTTCCCACCATTGGTGGCGCTACTTCCATCTGAATCCCCATATCCTTACAGCCGTGCTGACTGTACAAGAATCCAAGGTTGTCGGTGTACGCGCACACGTGGGGACAGCATTCGCGTATGCGTAGTGACACAATGGATGTCCGCAACGTATTTAAGGGCCGATTAGAGTGGAGATGGTCTTTTGGCCACACGGGTGATGCTTAAATATCAAGCCTGTGCTCAATCCTCACATGTCTATTGATTTAGTAATTGGTAAGATCGATTTTGCTATGTCTTGCTGAGTTCTTATTCATTGAAAAGTTTGGAAAATACTCTTATTCATTCCTTGTGAGCAATGCTCTCTTGTTTTTTTCTTTTTCTTAATAGTGTGAAATCATTAATAATGGGGGGGACCTTTGACACCCAGCAATGGATACCTTTTTGTAAGTGACTAGTGTTTTATAATATATATATATATATATATATATATATATATTATTTTTCTTTTTTATTTATTATTATTTTTATTATTATTTATTTTTATTATTATTTTATTTTATTTATTATTATTATTATTATTTATTTATTTATTTATTTTTGGATTTCGGTCTTTTATGTGCCTTCTGCAATCACACGGACGCTTGTGTTTTTGATCCATCATTTGCTCATTTTTGCCTTAAAGAACGATATTGGCAGCATAGTCCCTAGGGTAAGCAGGGGTCTCATATTTATCTGGACAATTAATTTGCTGGAAATATATATCTATGTATTGCAGTTTGATGCATATTGTATAACTATGATTGACTAATGTTGTATTTTTGGTACTATTGTAGACTGTATTGCGGATAGCCTTTTTCTTCCCCTGAGGAAGCCCAGGTTGGGCGAAACATGTTGGGAAGTACCATCTGTACACTGCAGGAAACAGTCAAGCATGTGGTGATTGTCAAGTTGTTGTAACTATTCATATTTAATGTAATTTTATTGACATTAATAAATTGCAAAAAAAACCTTTAATAAGTTTAATCTAATTATCATTATACACCTGCAAAATCCCACAACCTACTCCTTTTTGTACAATTTTATATGGATGTAGTGCAATGTGTTGTTTGTCAACCACTTGCCATTTGCTCCATCTTTTACAAAGGCTTCTATGAATGGGCAGAAGGAGGGAAGGGGTGGGCATAGCAGTTCCAGCGACTCTGCTCTGGAAGAAACTGAGATCACAGTGAGCAGCATCAGGTCGGAGCTCTGGAAGCTATCTTATAACAGTAAACCTGTCAGATGTGAATAATGGAGATAATTCTAGAAGGCGGCAAGCACCTCATTGGACTTAACTTACCTACCATGAAAGCTAATCAAGCACAGAAGTGAGCGGGCAACCAATAATCTGCTGAAGAAATGTAAACAGACTCCCAGCTGCTATAGCATCCAGCAGTCTGTTTATAGACCAGTGCTGCCACCTTCAGCGAAGGGGGAATGTAGCTCTGTATTCATTATTACATTAATAAATGTATTTGGTTAAATGAATACAGTGTACGTGTCAGGAATGGACTTGCCAGTAATGGTGGGACTCACCTGCCTTGTGGGCTGCAGTACCAGGGCTGGCCAGCGGGTGCTCTCAGCAATCAGAGACTCAACCCTGCAGCCAGCCAAACACCTGAAGCTGATTATGCAGGTGTATTTAAGGGATGGCCAGACCTGCAGTCCGGGCCTTGGTGTGTGTTTTTCCATGGGCCCCTGTATCTTGTAACCTGCGTTCCTGTTCCTGTTCCTGTTCCTGCCTCTGCCTCTGCCTGACTTGTTGCCGACCCAGTCTGATCCTGACCTCTGCTGACTTCTCCTGTTTTGATCCCTGGCTTGTGACCCTGACCATTCTCTCCGCCTGCTCCTCCTGTACCTACCTGCCCGTTAGTTATCGACCTGGCCTGCCTGATTACGTTGTGCTCTATATGTGTATGTACCTGTGTATCTGTATCAGTTTAGGTTTGGGTTTGTTTCACCTTGTTGGATGTATTTGTGTTAGCTTGGGGTTTGGTGCACTGCATTTATATTTGTATTGTTAGTCTTTAATAAATTGTCTTATTGTTTATAACATATCTGAAGCCTGCATTTCCCTGTGTCAGTTCACATACCTCTGTTCATACCCGGAGCCCTGACAGTACGCATCTGAACTAGACTTGGTTTACTCCTCAAGCAGTTCTTGGTACAGCAAAGTTCAGTGTTGGAGAGGGAAAAGCAGCACATGCTGACAAAGAGCATGCTGATAGGAGAAATCAGAAAGAAAAGAGATGAGTGCATCACTGTACTGCTTCTTCTTCACTCTCCAATCATGGGCTGGGGGCGGGTCTATGACAGCCTAGGTTTAGAGGAAGTGGCTTGATTGGTGCTGGTTGTCATCCAACCTGGAAGACTGATGACATCTAGTGGTGAAAAAGATGTACTGCATATTGCAACTCCAGACTGAAGAGACGTATTGCGGCATAAGTTAGTTTTTGTCTCTTAATAAGCTATCTTTTTTTTGTTTGTTTGTTTACTTTAGCAACTGCCTACAGGAATTTGACTGTAAATAGCAAGGTAGATCAGTAGCTACAGTTCCTTTCAGCCATGCCATCAATAATTCAGCTTTGTGTATAAACACCGCATCCCTAGTCCATCCATTAGACCAGCCACTTGGGTTTTGTTGCTATTTTTCACCAACAGAAGTCAGGCAATTATTTCCTTACATGTCCTGTCCCTTCATTTCCATAAATCTATAATATTCTTCAATAATCTTTGCTTTATAAACGGTCTGGACAGGGAGGTGCTGACAGCCCCCACGTGACTAATGGCCATGGACATCTCCCTCGGTGATAATCAGAAGCCATCAACAATGACCTGAAACGTCCCACAGACCCCACTCCCTCATATAAGCCGTCAATACTAATGACCTAATTGATGGATCAGGGAAGATACTTTTTTTTTAAGAAAAACAACATCCCGTCGAGGAATTGTTTAAGATTCCGATCACCCGTTCCTTCAGCCGCTGTTGGGACTTACCGTCTTGCGACCAGAAACATCTTTGATTTCGTTATTTCTATTATGTTGAGAAATGTTTTGAGCGCTGATGTGATTTATTCTGTACTTGTTATCACTTGTTTGCATGATTCAACTCTGAATGTCGAAGCCTTACAAGAGACGTAGAAGAGATTCAAAAGTCTTTTTATTCTGGTTGAGTCAAAGCCGGAGGATGAATCACTAAGATGTGTTTTTTTTTTTTTTGTAAGAAACTGGGTTAGGGTTTAGATATTATGGCAATTGCTGTCTTCTGTAGCAGATCCCTTTCCCTTAAGGTGAGCCTATCATCAGATCGATTTTCAACATGGAGTTCTTCCAGTGGTGATGTTTAACCACTTCCATACCGGGCACTTTTACCCCCTTCCTGCCCAAGCCAATTTTCAGGCTTCAGCGCTATCCAGGGGCGGACTGACCATTCGAGCACTCAGGCACTGCCCGAGGGCCCGGGGTCAATAGGAGGCCCCATGAGATGCCCCTGGTACCTTTCATTGGCTTTTTCATAGGCTTTTAGGGGTGTGGGCGAGGACTTATTAACCTCCCTAGCGGTCTGATTATGTCAGTATTTCTGTGCTGAAAGCGGTACATTTTTTTGCATGGAAATATGTATTTTTTTTTATTGTCGGCCTGTAATTTTTAGGAATAACTCACTGAAATCTGTCCGAACAAGAGTCTAGTAAACATCCCGGGGATGATAAAATTTGAAACACGAAATCATAAATTATAATTTAATAAATAATCATAAAAAATAATAATATAATAATAAAAATATTAATTCAATAATATAATCAAACCAAAAACACTGAAATGTGAAATAGAGCGCCAACTTCGCACATCGCTGAGCAAAGTCGCAGAATCGTTTTCAGTGTCTGATGAGGAATTTCCCCCACGAATCATTATCACTCAATTCTGCAAGTGGTTCTGATTTACTATCGCTGTTCTCTAGCCGGTCTAAAACCGCTTTTGACCTAAAGGGACGCTTTTTGGATGCCATGGACGTTTCTCAGTTTCCAGGCAGAAAGAACAGTAAAAATGCAGGCAGGGCGCCGGACAAAGCACTCGGGACAAAATGTATGTGAAATGGTTTGATACAGGAATGTTATACTATGTGATTTTAGTGTATTCTGTGAATGCCAGGTTTTAAAATTTTCAAATCTCCCGCCGGTTCCGTCCCCCATACGTCCCGACGCTCGCAGGGACTGGAATCCGAAAGACAGTTGCCGGCATCGGCCGGAAGAGATGGCCGGGGACACTGCAGGAGGGACATCACGGGAGCGCAGGACAAGGTAAGTGCAGGAGGGATCCCAGAGCAACGCTGCAGTGTATTCCCGAGTGTAGTTCGGGGCGGACTGACCATTTGGAAACTCAAGCACTGCCCAAGGGCCTGGGCTCAGTAGGGGGCCCCATGAGATGCCCCTGGTACCTTTTTCATAGGCATTTTTGAGTTTGGACAAGGAAACAGGGGCTCCATGATCCCCTATTGCTGTCAGTCCGCCCCAGGAGCTATCACACTTTATATGACAATTGCGCGGTCATACAACACTGTGCCCGAACTAACTTTTTATCATTTACTCCACACAGCTAGAGCTTTCTTTTGGTGGTATTTAATCACTGGTATTTTTTTGCTGAATGAACAATAAAAGATCGAAAATTTAGAAAAAATCCCATGTTTTTCTTTGTTTCTGTTATAAAAGTTTGCAAATAAATAATTGTTCTTCATAAATTTAGGCCGAGATGTATTCTACTACATTTCTTTGGTGAAAGTAACCCAAGTTAGTATTTATTATTTAGTCTGTAGGAAAGTTATAGAGTTCACAAACTATGGGATAGATCTGAAAATCGATCAATCCTGACTAACAACTCATGGGGATCATGGGGATCATGGGGCCCCTGTGTCCTTGCCCACACTCAAAATACACACAAAAAAGCCTATAAAAGGTACCAGGGGCATTTTATGGGGCCCCCTACTGACCCCGGGCCCTCGGGCAGTGCCGAGTGCTCGAATGGTCAGTCCGCCCCTGATCCTGAAGTACTGACAGCCAATCTCATTTCTTGAGGTCCAAGAATGTCAGGACAGTACAGATATCCCCCAAATGACCCCTTTTTGCAAAGTAGACAGTCCAACGTATTTTATAACAGGCATGGCGAGTTTTTTGAAGTTGTATTTTTTTTGTCATAATTTTTCGGAAAATGAAGAAATTAAAAAAATTATTTTCACTATTTTTTTTTTACATACTGTCACCAGTGCAGCGTCATCATATAACTGGCATGGCGGTGATCAGGGACACTGACTGGTGACAGTACAAAAAAAAATTGATAATTTGTTTCAATTTTCTTACTATTTTTATTATTTTAAATTTTTTATTAAATATTGTTCTCTTTTTTTAAGATTTTTTTTCATATTTCAATATGACCAAAGTAGTATAATGTTACCATAGTAACATTGTACTACTTTGGGGAAGTGATCTATATATTGTTTTTAACACAATTTGCTGATAGCAAAGAATTACTTTGCTATAAGCAAGCATTTTCCTGAATGAAATCGATTCATTCGGGGTGGGGGGGGGTTGTGATTTGGCCATGGCTAATCACATGACATAGCTGGGATGTGATTGGCCCAGCTTGTGCATGTGATCGTTGTGACCATTCACAGCTAAACACACTTGTATACAATGGATGGCATGAAAGGAAGCCCTCCATTGTATACAACTGTCATGTGACCTGCTGTGATTGCTCACAGCAGATCACATGGTACTGGCAACGGGGCCGGTACACATATCTGTCATCGGCCGTGTCCGAGGTGACAGATCTATCAACAGCGCAGCCCTGTGGGCATGCGCAATGCACGCTCCGGAAAGGATGCCATATGGCGTTAGGCCAGGCGGCAACTGGGTAAAGAGGAAGCATCATTTCTTTTTTTGTGGTACTTTGTCCCATCATCATATGTGCTGTGGAAGGCTAGCCATGTACTTGAACAATACGTCCAACCCCCTCCTCCCCACAGAGGTCCAACAATGCCCCCTCATTGGAGGCGTGCCATTCATTTTGTTACAAATCAAAATGCGGATTAAATTTTCATTATTGGGAGATTCTGATGCATCCGAATTTCCAAATCGCAATAGTACCAAATTTCAATGAATCTGAAATAAATTGTAACGAAACAAATTATCCAAATTAGAAATTGAAAATGAATTTGAGTATGAATTCTAATTTGAAATGAAAACATATTACAATAAATACAGTAAGGTATAAAAGTAAAATAAGATGATGATTCCTACTTAGGCTGCTTTATAGAATAGAATGAAACACAATAGAATGGAAAATAAAATAAAGAAATAGCATAGAAAAGAATAGAATAGAAAAAATAGAATAAATGAAAATAAAGCAAATATAGCCATCTTCCAAAATTTGAATTTTTGACATTCAAATGTCAAAATTGAAATTTCAAATCAATTTGAAAATAACGAATATATCAAACCAATTGGAATATACAAAATGTATATCAAAAAGGAATCAGTCTACCATACCAAATATGACGAAGTGAATTTATTAACTTAACAAGCAAATCTGAAACTAAACTAAACACATTTTCCATCGCGTGCATCTTCAGCCCTCACCCTACAGAATTCCAACAATGCCCCCCACAGAAGTCCAAGAACATCTCATGCAAGCGTTTGGAGCTGGAGATAAGCACGGAGTATCAATGAAGCAATCTCCTTGCTTCCAAGTACCTTCACAAGAAAAGCACGGGCAAGAAGAGTACAGGAGGATAGGAGACTTCTCTCCGGCAAGTGCTTGGAGCTGGAGATCAGTGCTGGCTATCAATGTAGCCATCTCTTTGCTAGCTGCATTGTCCGACTTCTGTAAAGGGGAGGTGTACCATCCAACCACATAATTAACCTTCCACAGCACAGGGCATCCAATCTCCCCACCCCACCAATGTCCAAAGTCAAAGTACTTGCCTGAGACAAGTCTCCTATCTTTCTGCATCTCTCTTGCCAGCTCTCTCAAGAAAGTGCTTGGAGCTAGAAAGAGAAAAGTGCTGGCTATCAATGCAGACTTTTCCTAGCTGCATTGTTGGACTTCTTTGGGGGGAAGTGGGGGTTATATGCTGTGCAAGGCTAGCTACATATTTGGACAAGACAACCCTCTTTACAGAAGTTGAACAACCCAGTAAGCAAGGAGACATCTGCACTGATAGTAGGGGATTATCTCTAGCTCCAAGCACCAGCAAGAATAATGCAGTGGTATGGGAGACTTTTCTTGGGCAAGTGCTTGTCATTGCAACTGCTTGCTAGTTGCATTGTCAGACTTCAGTCAAAAGGGGGTGTCCTGTCCAACCACATAATTAGCTTTCCATAGCATAGAACACCCAACCCCCCACCGAAGTCCGAGAATGCAGCTATCAAGGAGATGACTGCAATAATAGCAGCCACTTATCTCCAGCTCCAAGTACTTGCTGAAGACAAGTCTCAGATCCCTCTGCATTCCTCTTGCCATTTCTTTCTCATGAAAGTGCTTGGAGGGAGATAAGTGCCAGCTATTAATGCAGCGTTCTCCTTATTAGTTGCATTGTTGATCTTCTGTGTGGGGGATGTTCTGTGCTGTGCAAGGCTAGCTACATGGTTGGACAAGCACAACAGTACTTGGAGCTGGAGATAAGCTTTGGCTATGAATGCAGTCATCTTCTTGTCAGAATTCCATGGGTGAGGGGGTTCCTATGCTGTGCAAGGCTAGCTACATGGTTGGACAGGACTAACCCTTTACAGAAGTCTGACAACCTGACAAGGAGATGGCTGAACTGATAGCAGGCACTTATCTCCAGCTCCAAGCACTTACCAAAGAAAAGCACAAGGAATGCAGAGGGATGGGAGACTCGTCTATGGGGAATTTCTTAGAGCTGGAGTTAAACAGCACCCAGCTGCATTGTGGGACTTCTATGGAGGGGGGATATGTCCTGTCTGACCACATACTGTAGCTAGCTATTCACATCACAGGACACCCTACACACATAGACTTCCAACAATGCAGCACTTTTAAATCAGGGGTAGGCAATCTTTCAGGGGTTGTGATCCACCTGGACAACATGGAGTAAAGCAAAGACCACTGGGAGGGGGTGGGGTTACTAGGCCCTGCTCTTAAAAAAAATCACCCCCCAGTAATGTCCTCTGCCCCTCTTTACATCATCCCAACTGTAGTGTCCTGTACCCCCATTGTAGCATTGTAGTGTCCTCTGCCCCCTCCCCCCACAGTAGTGTCCTGTATCCCCCAATGATGTGTCCACTGCCCCATCACATCACCCCCCACTATAGTGTCCCCTGCCCCCCTCCTCCCACAGTAGTGTCTTGTACTCCCCAAAGCAGTGTCCTCTGCCCCCCTTCACATTACATCCCCCCCCTGTCATATCCTCTGCCCCCTTCCCTCCAGTGGTATTCTGTACCCCAAAACCAGTGTTCTCTGCCCCCCTTCCCTCCAGTTGTATCCTGTACCCCAAAACCAGTGTTCTCTGCCCCCCTTCCCTCCAGTTGTATCCTGTACCCCAAAACCAGTGTTCTCTGCCTCCCTGCACATCATGTCCCCTCTATGTAGTGCCCTCTACCTTACCCCATAGCAGTGTCCTCTGTCTTTTTTCTCATCAGAATCCCCCCCCCCCACTGTAGTTTTCTCTGCCCCCATCCCCAGTGTCTCCTGTGTCCCCCCTCCCACAATATCTAATCCTCCCCCTTCTTCCCACAGTGTCTCTTCTGCCCCCCCCAATGCCTCCTGTGTCCCCCCTCCAACAATGTCTCTTCTGCCCCTCCCACAGTGTTTTCTCTGCCCCCCCCCCCACACAGAGTGTCTCCATTTCCCCCCTCTTCCCACAGTGTCTCTTCTGGCCTCCCAATGTCTCCTCTGCCCAACTCCCACAGTGTCTCCACTGCCCCCCCCCCCACAGTGCCTCTTCTGCCCCCCTCATTCACACAGTGTCTCCTGTGTCTCCCCCACCCACAGTGTCTCTGCTGCCCCCCCACAGTGTCTATTCTGCCCCCCCACCGTGTCTTCTGTGCCCCCCCTCCCACAGTGTCTCCGCTGCCCCCCCCCTCACAGTGTCTCTTCTGCCTCCCCTCCCACAGTGTCTCCTCTGCCTCCCCCACTACAGTTTTTTCTCTGTCCCCTTCACATCGCACACACAGGTGGTATTTCCTACCTGCCAGCATGTGTAGAGTAGAGTGACCATAAAACAACACAGTGCTGTCTCCCACTCTCCACTGCAGAAAACATGAAAGAAGCCAAGGCTGGGGGGAGGCAGAGCTGTGGTCACTATCAACCTGTCGGCTCCCCACAGTCGACTGGCCAATCACGATCGATGGCTTGCCGACCCCCCGCTTTAGATACACCAAAAATTTAAGTAAGCTTGTCCAAATACCATTATAGTTGCTGTTTAAAGCTGAAGTTTAATCTACTTTTATTTTGCCTTTACTGGTTCCTCCTTTCCTTCCTAATAAACATGCCAATAAAATGTTTCCTTTATATTAGATACCTTGCTCATAACCAGTGATGTTATCACTGTGTCTCTGTGCTTTTCTATGTAATGCAGGCAGGTCAGGATTGGTGGGAGGGACCATCGGGAGCTATGTTTAGCCTACTCATTACCAGGGGCGAACTGACAACTCATGGGGCCTCTGTGTCCTTGCCCAAACTCAAAAAAGCCTATGAAAAAGGTACCAGGGGCATCTCATGGGGCCCCCTACTGACCCTGGGCCCTCGGGCAGCGCCCGAGTTTCCAAATGGTCAGTCCGCCCCTGCTCATTACCATATTCTCAGTACTCCTCAGCCCTCATGGGAGCAGTGGACTGGCTCTTGGAAGGTATTATGCACATATCAAAAGGTCTTGATGGAAGGATGTCAGAAAAGGAGTGGGCATTCCAAGGAAGGGTACATTTGCATGCAAACCACTCTAGGTAATGCTCACATGTGATGCTGAACCTCCATGAACGAAAGAATTAAACTCCAATGAGTGAAAGGGGTAGGCCAGAAACCCGGGGAGGCTAGATGATGTTGGATGTCCTCCAGCCAAGAAGTAAGGTGGGCTCTATCTGACTTGCTGCAGCTTCTAATGCACATTGTAAAAAGCTCACAGTGTGCAGTGAAATCAGAGTAAGCCATTTCAGTCCAGGAGAGGAGCCGCTACAACTGTGCAACACTGAAGGGAAAGCCGGACATCATGCATTCTACAAAAAATAAGCCTTTTATCCACTACCCATTAATGTTCATAAAAGCAACAGCGGTAATAATACAGATGTAGCACTCTGGTCTAAACATTTATACTTCCAGCTGTCTCTTATTATTAATAATTACGTTAAGTGGTGTAGATATCCCAGGCGGTTATAGGCTCCTTCTATCAAATTGCTGTCACTGTTCAGTAAAGTGCCTTGCCCTTTAATACGCGGTTCCTCCAGGGTCTGTATCTGCGCAGCAATGATAAATAGCCCTCAGAGTGGCTGCACTGTGCTGCTGTTATACTTACACATTATGCTGGATAATTATACCTGTGAAGCAACCACAATACTTGTTTGATAACTGGAGAGAAAGACTCAATCAGGTCCAACGGAGCAGGGCAGCAGTATACGAGTATGAATTATCAAAAGGTCATCGTTATTATTAATATACAAAATAGTTATTTTGAAAAGCAGCAGCAGGTTTTATTTGTAGCTCTTCAACTTCCATGGATTAAACTTCTCTTCGCCTCTTAAAGGAAATTTCCACTTTTGTTAAAAAAAAAATAATAACAGATACAACATGCAGTATAATTGCTACAAGACATTGTGAAATCTAAGGTTCCGTAAAATAAACTTTTTTACTTTAATCTAAAGTCTCTCTGAAAGCTTACTCAACTTTTTTACCCCTGACGACCCGTTGAAATAATTTTCAAGTCTCAGGTAATCCCTCATAAAACCACTTCATTGGTGGTCATTGGTGAAAAATGCCCTTTACACTGTTGGCCAGTGGGAAGAATGCCACCTGTACAGGTAAAAAGATAATTGGCAGCCTGCAACTGGCTTTGCTGAGTAACGTTGGCCCTGGAACTATGAAGGCACCAGCAGATGAGAGGCCTGTTGGGTAGGTACAATGTGGTGTGGCCGCAGAAAGCACACAGAGTCCCAAATTGCCAAAAAACAATGTTTTGTAGAACTTGAAAAACAATACAAACATCAGCTTACAACAGTTCAGAATGGATTCTGTGGTATGTAGGCCCAAGCTGCTGACAGCCTCTGTCAAGGAGAGCAGAGTGCAGCCTGGCCAGTCCAACCCAAAGGGGCGCTTCTTGACAATGCAGACATAGGCCCTACTCTTCCCCTACTCCTCCAGAACCTCTCCCTGCCGCTAGTGCTAACCCTGACGGACAAGTATCCTATCCCTACACTAACTACTGGCAAAAGGTGTGCCAAAACCTGAGGGTAAAAGCTTAAAAGACTCTGAGTGACCCAAGATGGCCACCAGGGTCTCCTGGATCCAGCATATCAAACTGGATTACAGCTCCAGGGCACCAAGGAAACCATAGAGAAACCCAGTTTCTCCCTCCTCCATTTTTGCAGTTGCATTGGTCCAGCTTGGACCAATGTAAGTATTAATATTCCATACCTTGGCCAATCCCTGTGGAAGATGAAAATCTCTGTAGTAGAAACCACTTCTGGGTCCCGTGCCAAGCAGCTGCCCTATTGCACTGTGCTCACTTGGCACAGGTGTCATTCAGAGAACACATGGCATTTTGTCAATGCATGTAAAGCCATCCATAGATGGTTCAAATCTCAGCCAGTTCAGCAGGGATCGAGATGAGATTTGACCCATCTATGGGCAGCCTGATTGTACCCAATTTGACTGTTGTATAACATTGGTACAACCAGTCTGTCTGATTTTTCATGTGATTATTGCCAGAGGCTATAGTTGCTAGCCGTAATCACTGTGTTCTCCTGGCAGGGATGGCTCCCCCCTGTGCTCCATTGCTGGGAGAACACAATATCCCTGCAGGAGGTATTCCCCCATCAACACAGTCAGTTTTCTTTCTTGCGACCGTGGGTTGCAGGAAAGAAAATAGCTTTGTCTATGGCCAGCTTTAAGCATTCCCTGATTGGATGAGGTGGAGAGGCAGAGTAGTGATGTCATGTTCACCATCTTGTCCAATCACAGAACACTTTGCATTCTTTGAAAAAATGCAAAGCATTCCCTGAAAGGTACCTGGCCTGAGCAAGGACCACCTGTGTTTGAATAGCAGTAGGTCAGCCATCTGGCACAGGACCTGGAAGCTAGTAGAGATCACTATAGTACCGATACCTACAACAGTGATTTCCAGCTTCCAGGAAAATTGGCCAGTCATGTATGGAACATGTATACTTACATTGAGCCAAGCTGGACCAAAATAACTATGCAAAAAAAAAATCAGCTTTAAAAAGAAAGTGTGTGTGTGCGGGGGAGGGGGGGCAAATACACATATTGTAGAAGTAATCTTACACAATTTCTAATAATTTAATACTGAATATTCAAATTCCCATAAAAGCCTTGCTGAGAATGATTCTCTTTAGCAGTATGCTTGTATTATTTAAAAGCAAAATGATATTAACTTGAATTCCCTTTTGAATTAATCAATACACTTAAAAAATATGTAATCCTATTAAACTTGCAATCCATTATTCCATTGTCATCTATGGAATATAATGTCTGGGAACTCATTGGCCCATGGGTAATCTGCTTATTCAATAATGCCATGGTATTGATTGTAATATTGCTTATGAGATTCTCATCACCCTTCCTGTATTATAGCAATGAATTTCCTCATGGAATTTTTTTGTTCGCTTTTTTTTTTTTTTTTTTACACGAGTGTGTATTTAAATGTCACTCCCATTTATTCAGCGAGTTGAGCACGCATCCTTCCCATGATGAGAAAAGAAGGACACTGCATTATTGTGTCAATGACATAATACGCTCTAAGCCTGTTACTTCCAATGACGCTCAGTGCCTTCACATCTTCTTAACAGATTGTGATGCTTTACAGCTTCCAGAATGTCTTGATAATGTGAATAATTGTTTTAATGAGATAAAGAGGAGAGAAAGAGCTCCTCGCCAACGACTCCCAGGATAGTTGATTTCATCTTCTGAGAAACCCGTGTCAGAGGAAAGATTTTTAGGTAGTTAGAACATTTGAATAAAGTTGGAGATTTACGATAAAGTTAGAGATTTAGAAGGCAGTTTGGGATTCAGGATAAAGTTAGTGATTTTGGATAAGGTTACAGATTTGGGATACAGTTAGAGTTCTGGGATAAAGCTAAGGTTTTAGGATGGAGTTAGAGGCTTATAAAGGTAGAGATTTGGGTTAAGGTCAGAGATTTGGGATATTGTTAGAGATTTAGGTTATGGTCAGAGATTTGGGATATTGTTAGAGATTTAGGTTAAGGTCAGAGATTTGGGATATTGTTAGAGATTTAGGTTAAGGTCAGAGATTTGGGATATTGTTAGAGATTTAGGTTATGGTCAGAGATTTGGGATATTGTTAGAGATTTAGGTTAAGGTCAGAGATTTGGGATATTGTTAGAGATTTAGGTTAAGGTCAAAGATTTGGGATATTGTTAGAGATTTAGGTTATGGTCAGAGATTTGGGATATTGTTAGAGATTTAGGTTACGGTCAGAGATTTGGGATATTGTTAGAGATTTAGGTTAAGGTCAGAGATTTGGGATATTGTTAGAGATTTAGGTTAAGGTCAGAGGTTTGGGATATTGTTAGAGATTTAGGTTATGGTCAGAGATTTGGGATATTGTTAGAGATTTAGGTTATGGTCAGAGATTTGGGATATTGTTAGAGATTTAGGTTATGGTCAGAGATTTGGGATATTGTTAGAGATTTAGGTTAAGGTCAGAGATTTGGAATATTGTTAGAGATTTAGGTTAAGGTCAGAGATTTGGGATATTGTTAGAGATTTAGGTTAAGGTTAGAGATTTGGGATATTGTTAGAGATTTAGGTTATGGTCAGAGATTTGGGATATTGTTAGAGATTTAGGTTAAGGTCAAAGATTTGGGATATTGTTAGAGATTTAGGTTAAGGTCAGAGATTTGGGATATTGTTAGAGATTTAGGTTAAGGTTAGAGATTTAGGATAAAGTTACAATTTTAAGATTAAGTTGGAGTTTAAGGTTAAAGTTAGAGATTCAGGATAAAGATATAGGAAAGGTTAAAGATTTAGGATAAGGTTAGAACATCGGATAAATTAAGAGTTTTGAGATAAAGTTAGAGATTTAGGATAAAGGTAAAGATTTAGGAAAGAGTGGAAACTTTAGATAAGGTTAGAGATTTACTTTAGGTTAAAATTTGATTTTTTTTTAGGATAAAGTTAGAGATTTAGCAAAAAACTGGAGATTTAGGATAAGGTTAGAGATTTGCGATTCAGTTAGAGTTCTAGGATAAAGCTAAGGTTTTAGGATAGAGTTAGAGGCTTATAAAGTAGATATTTAGGTTAAGGTTAGAGATTTTAGATAAAGTTAGAGATTTAGGTTAAGGTCATAGATTTGGGATATTGTTAGAGATTTAGGTTAATGTTAGAGGTTTAGGATAAAGTTACAATATTAAACTTAAGTTGGAGTTTAAGGTTAAAGTTAGAGATTCAGGATAAAGTTAAAGATATAGGAAAGGTTAAAGATTTAGGATAAGGTTAGAACCTAGGATAAATTAAGAGTTTTGAGATAAAGTTAGAGATTTAGGATAAAGTTAAAGATTTAGGAAAGTGGAAATTTTAGATAAGGTTAGAGATTTACTGTAGGTTAAAATTAGATTTTTAGGCTAAAGTTAGAGATTTAGAAAATTTAGAGATTAATATAAGGCTACAAATTTAGAGAATATCGGCCGGTGTCAGACGGTTCAACTGAAACCAGCCAACATTTGGCCCGTGTGTAAAGAGGCAGTCCCCCTGTCAGGACACAATAGCTCATCGGATAGTTTGTACAACAAGCTCCTTACGAGTTCTTCAAGTTTTTTTTCGTTCAGCCTGCTGGGTTGATCAAAAAAGAACTGATGGTGTGTACCAGGCATTAGGATAAAGCTAAGGTTTTAGGAAAGAATTAGAGATTTATAAAGTTAGAGTTTTTGCATAAAGTTAGAGATTCAGGATAACGTTAGAAATTTGGGAATAAGCTAAAAATTTGGCTTAACATTAGAATTGTGGGATTATGTGAGACATTTAGGATAAAGTTAGAGATTGAGGATAAAGTTAAATGTTTAGCAGTGAGTAGAGCCTGCTGGGTTGATAAAAAAAACGGATGATATGTACTAGGCATTAGGATAAAGCTAAGGTTTTAGGAAGGAGTTAGAGATTTATAAAGTTAGAGTTTTCTGATAAAGTTAGAGATTTAGGATTAGGTAAGAAATTTGGGAATAAGCTAGAAATTTGGGTTAACATTAGAATTTTGGGATTATGTGAGGCATTTAGGATAAAGTTAGAGATTGAGGATAAAGTTAAATGTTTAGCAGTGAGTAGAGTCTGCTGGGTTGATAAAAAAAACTGATGATATGTACTAGGCATTAGGATAAAGCTAAGGTTTTAGGAAGGAGTTAGAGATTTATAAAGTTAGAGTTTTCTGATAAAGTTAGAGATTCAGGATAAAGTTAGAGATTTAGGATTAGGTAAGAAATTTGGGAATAAGCTAGAAATTTGGGTTAACATTAGAATTTTGGCATTATGTGAGGCATTTAGGATAAAGTTAGAGATTGAGAAAAAAGTTAAATGTTTAGGAGTGAGTAGAGCCTGCTGGGTTGATAAATAAAAACTAATGGTGCGTACTAGGCATTAGGATAAAGCTAAGGTTTTAGGAAAGAGTTAGAGATTTATAAAGTTAGAGTTTTCAGATAAAGTTAGAGATTCAGGATAAAGTTAGAGATTTAGGATTAGGTTAGAGATTTATAAAGTTAGAGTTTTCTGATAAAGTTATAGATTCAGGATAAAGTTAGAGATTTAGGATTAGGTTAGAGATTTATAAAGTTAGAGATTCAGGATAAAGTTAGAGATTAGGGATTAGGTTAGAAATTTGGGAATAAGCTAAAAATTTGGCTTAACATTATAATTTTGGGATTATGTGAGACTTTTAGGATAAAGTTAGAGATTGAGGATAAATTTAAATGTTTAAGAGTGAGTAGAGATTTGGGATAAGGTTAGAGATGTAGGATAAATTAAAATTTTAGGATAACGTTAAAGATAAAGATTTGGGATAAAGTTGAAGGTTTAGGGAAGATTAAAAATGTAGGATAAAGTTACAAATGTAGAAATAAATTCAGAGTTTTGAGATGAAGTCAGAGATTTAGGATAAAGTTAAAGATTTAGGAAGAACTGAGATTTTAGGTAAGGTTATAGATTTAGGTTAAATTTAGAGATTTAGGATAAAGTTAGAGATTCAGCATAAAGTTGGAGATTTAACATAAGGTTTAGGATTTTGGATAAGGTTAGATAAATAGGATAAAGTTAGAGATTTAGGATAAGGTTAGAAATTTGGGGTGAAGCTAAAACTGTGGAATGACATCAGAGATTTCGGATTATGTAAGTATTTTAGTGTAAAGTCGGAGATTTGGGATGAAGTTAAAGATTTAGGAAAGGTTTGAGATTTAGGAGAAAATTAGAGATGTAGGATAAAGTTAGAATTTTAGAATAATGTTAAAGATAAAGATTTAGGATAAAGTTAAAGATTTAGGGAAGATTAAAGATTTAAGATAAGGTTTCAAATGTAGAAATAAATTCAGAGTTTTGAGATGAAGTTAGAGATTTAGGATAAAGTTAAAGATTTAGGAAGAACTGAGATTTGAGATAAGGTTATAGATTTAAGTTAAAGTTAGAGATTTAGGATAAAGTTGGAGATTTTACATAAGGTTTAGGATTTGGGATAAGGTTAGAAATTTAGGATAAGGTTAGAAATTTGGAATGAAGCTAGAAATGTGGAATGACATTAGAGATTTTGGATAATGTAAGTATTTTAGAGTAAAGTCGGAGATTTAGGATGAAGTAAAATTTTTAGGAAAGGTTAGAGATTTGAGATAAGGTTAGAGATTTAGGATAAAGTTGGAGATTTAGGATAAAGCTAGATATTCCTGATAGAGGTAAAGATTTAAAATAAAGATAGAGTTTCAGAAAAAAGCTAGAGTTTGAAAATAGCATTAGAAATTTAGAATACCATTTGGGATTTAGGATCAAGTTGAAGTTGTAGGACAAGATTAGAGACGTGGGATAAAGATGTAAGAGTTTTAGGTTAAAGTTGGAGATTTAGAATTAAATGTAAATTTAGAATAAAGTTACTTATTTCAAATAAAGTTTAAAAATGTTTATGACTTTTGAGATTTGAGATATTTAAGATAAAGATTTAGGTGTCCGTTTATGACACGGAGAATAGCTGTGATTCAGAGGATCGCAGCTATTCTCTGGTCATTCACAGTTTATGACACTCAGGAGAACATGTTCAGCCCTTCACTGGAGATCTGTGTTCTCCCTCCAGATTCTCCAGCCCAGAGCTGGAGAATCGGAGGGACCACAAACTAAGCAGAGATAATTTACCTCTGCTTAGTAAACTGATCTCTTACTGTAATCTCACGAGATTATAGTAAAATCAGCTGTTTTCCAGCGTTTGTAGACCATTCTCCCTGCGTTTGGAGAACTGATCTACATATGCTTCATAAACGGCATTCACAGGAGAACTGTGTTCTCTGAGAATGCAGGAGAACTGAGCAGCGATCTATTACTGCTGGTTCATAAACAGACACTTTAGGATGAAGTTAGAAATTCAGATTGAACTTTGAGATTTAGGATTAGGTTAGAGATTTAGGATGAAGTTAGACAGTTAGACTGAACTTTTGGATTTAGGATACATTTAGAGATTTAGAGTAATAGTAGAGATTTAGAATAAGGTTGAAGTTTTAGTTCTGGATATAAAGTTCCCTCCTCTGTTAGCCTTATCAGATACTTCATTATGAGAGTCAGGAGTGAGAGGTGACCAGAAGTCTAACAATTTATCACATGTAGTAGTCTCTGTAGGTTCCATCCTCTAAGGCAGGGGTGGGCAAACTTTTTGACTTGAGGGCCGCAATGGGTTCATATATTGGACCCGGGGGCCGGACCAAGAGTAGATGAATGATGTGTATGTGTCATCCATAGTAAGTATAGTAATATTCCCCCATAGTAAGCATAGTAATTAATCCCCCATATAGTAATTCATCCCCCATAGTAATTCATTCTCCATATAGTAATTCATCCCCCATATAGTAATTCATCCCCCATAGTAATTCATCCCCCATGGTAATTCATCCCCCATAGTAATTAATCCCCCATATAGTAATTCATCCCCCATAGTAATTCATCCCCCATAGTAATTAATCCCCCATATAGTAATTCATCCCCCATAGTAATTCATCCCCCATAGTAATTAATCCCCCATATAGTAATTCATCCCCCATAGTAATTCATCCCCCATAGTAATTCATCCCCCATAGTAATTAATCCCCCATATAGTAATTCATCCCCCATAAGCCAAGTCCCCCCTGTGTCAATTCACTTACCTTTGCTCCGCGCGTTCCTCTCGCCGTGTTCCCGCGCCGTTCCGGTCTTCAGGGCAGACCGTGAGAGGAGCCTAGCTCCCCTCACGTTCGTCACGCTGCCCTGCCTACACACATCCTGACAGCCATCCTGACAGTATCACGCTCCACACACCAGATTAAAAGGTCCGATGGGCCGTATACAGCCCATGGGCCGTAGTTTGCCCATTGCTGCTCTAAGGTCATATCCAGGAAAGCTATTTAAACTTTCTCATTGCATTTGGGAGTTGTCTGAACAAAGACCTTTCCAAGTATCTGTTCCCATGTTCCTGATCCTGGAAACTCTGTTCCAGTTCTTCTTCCAGTAAATTACCTCTCTCTATTCTCAGTTATTCTTGTTATCTGCCTGCCCTGATCTTTGCCTGTTTCTTGGAGATCCTTGTTATCTACCTGCTACTACTTTTTGCCAATTTGACCGTGACCTTGGCTGCCAGTTTTGTACCATGCATAATTTCGCCTGTAAACTTTTACCAGTTTGAGCGTAATCAAGAGCCACAGTCTGGGAGACATCCACAGCAAAGCCCATCCCCCTTGTGGGGGAACACCAAGAGGTTCCTTAAACCTTGGACCTTGGTTGTCTTTTAGGTCTACATTTGCCTGGTGTCACAGAGGATCCACTACCTCTGTGACATATCTCCTGCCCAATCCGAAAACTGTCATCAGTCAATGTCTCCCAAGACTTGAAAGCACACAACTGTGTAAAATTAGATAAAAGATAGCTCCCTGAGTGCACCCAAAAAAAACTCCAAATAAAAACAAAAGAAAAAATAGAGCAGGTCACAAAGATTTCACCTAATCAGCTCAATCAGTTAAATATTCCAGCTTCCACAAGATTGGAAAAATCAATATTTTTGCATCAAAATCAATTTCAAATGAATGTATCTATTTCTTAACTCTAAATTTCAAACTAAGCAGTGAAACCAATGTTATGATCCATGAGTTGGCCTGAACTTGGCTCTGTCTGCGATCTGTGTAGATCTGATTGCATATTTGTACTTTTAATGTAGTGTGAAGAGGCTTGCTTAAAATAGCATCTAATAAAGCTGAAATTTAAGGCTGTGCTCAGTGGATTTTGCTTACTAGGTTTTTACAGCAGGGGCTAAATAAACCTATCAAATTTTAAAGTGACCTTTACTGGTGCAAGTAAGTTTAAGTGACTTGGAGCGTAAACTGGGTTGAGGACTCTCTTCCATGTTACAGCACTGGTTGCTTGAGCAGCCAATCATCAAGCACCAGTGCTGCTATTTGGGGAGCAGGAGACCCTGTCATATGCCTTCAATACACAGATGCACCTAGTGGGTCATTTTTACTCTTCCAATCTGTAGAGGGGGTGTTTTGTGTGCAGCTGTTAGGGATCCGGGTATGACCAGAAATGTGTGGGAACACAGGTGTAGTCAGGGCTGGGGAGGTGGAATGGTCAGGCAGGCCGTTTGGCACTTATAAGCACCGCCTGGTGGCATCTCTAGCAGCCCACAGCACGGGGTTCCTCAGGGCGCGGGGTCTTAGTCCCAATCTTCTTATTCACCAGGGCCCCTGATGGTGGGGATGGACTTGGAGCAGACTGAGACCAGGTCGCGACTCCTGAGTACGTCCGGCAATGGTAGAGAGTGTCGTCAGAGCCTGACGTGAAGAGTCTGGCAGACCTGGTAACAGGGACAGATCCGTGTGGGATGGATGGATCGTCTGGGTAGCGTAAGGCGTAGTCAGGCAGGCCAGGTCAGCAACGTGCGGGCAGCGAGGTACCGGAGGAGCAGGCAGAGAATGGTCAGGGTCACAAGCTGGGTTCAGTAACTCACGGGCAGCTCCGTACAGAGGATCAGGCAGAAGGATGGTCAGGCAAGCCAGGGGTTAAACAGAGACGGTCAGCAGGGCCAGGAACAATGCAGAGGTCGGCAACAGAAGATTCACAGGATATCAGGTACAGGGGCTCATGGGAAACAAACACCAAGGCACTGATTGCAGGCCTAGTCCTGCTTAAATAGACCTGCAATCAGCCTCAGGTGATGGCTTGATTGCAGGAGTGAGACCCTGGCTGCTGAAAGCACCCTCTGGTAGGAGCTGGTACTGCAGCCCTCAGAGCACGTGAGCCACAGCACCACCAGTGGTGAGTCCATTCCTGACAGCAGCAGCTGCATCCGAAACGTCTGAGCACCTGCCAGCATGATCAGCAGATCTCCAACTGGCTTCCTAATTTGCCACCTGAGGAACAACACAGCGGTCACATAATTGCTGCTTACTGATAGTGCTAGTGGAAACCTGACAGAGGACTAACTTGTCCTCTGCACTGGGCTCCTGGCAGTAATCTTGGGAGGGCCTGTGTCTGATTGGACGCAGCACTCTTACAAGACTTGGACAGCCATCTTAACCCAGAAAGTCAATATATAGCATCTGGTCAATTTTGGTGTGCCCTATAATGTGGAGAGTGGAAAGGCAGAGAAAACTGATGGCTAAGAAGAGATAGGCCATGTGCATGGATAGGTTTCTGAGAAGTAGGGATGGAATAAAGATGGCCCAGAGCATCCATGGAGACTTCTTTAATGTGCAAGGTCTTCGTTGCCCAGCCTGCTACCAGGATTCCCACATCCTTGAGCTCTATATTGCCAGTACAACACCCTACTTGGGAGACCCACTATAAAGCTTGGGTGCCTGTTTAAAAGAGTAATCCTTGAGTCCTTGAGCACAGTGCTGCATGCAAGTCCTGTAAAATTGAGCTTCCTTGTTACAGAGCTGTTAAACTGCCTTATTGTCTATAATTCTACTCTGGGATAGCAAACATATTGTTGTACTATTTGGTACATATATTTTACAAATTTGTTTATATTTGTTATACAAAATGTATTAAAATACAAATAACAAATCAAACAATTGGAAACTGGATTCCACATAATTAAGTGTTCTTACATGGCGAGACCACTTCCTGTTATCTCACATATATATTCTTATTATTATAGCCAAATTTACCCTCCTAACTCCTCCCACAGTTTTTACACTACATAGACAGTAATATACCGAAACGTGCGGATTGTTAGCGATTGGTGTGCTATTACTTTGTGGAACGTTTCGCCGAATGGTTCACGAAATATCGGCGTTTTTGTGGTGAAATTGGTCCCATAAAAATGAATGGCGGAATGTTCAAAACTAGAGTGGGAGCTGAAAAAAGCTAGAGTGGGAGCTGAAAAATCAGGACATGATTTCTAAACTGCCATCACTCCCTCATTTTCAAGCCCACCTACACAAATACTATATCAAAACATTCAGCTATCCCTGCTGCCACTAAAAATGTCCACGGCTAAGCCATAGTCCTGATAGTTCTCACAATATGACCATATGTTTGCAACTCACGCCGCCCATTGACATTCATTGAAACTCCACTCTAGCCACCTCAAATTTGAAGGGCAATTTCTGAACTGCGACTGTGCCTTCATTTTTAATATTTCAGAGACATACTATGCATCAAAATGTAGGTCTGGGTCTTGTGATTCTCTTGTGATTCTCGCTGTAGGATTTATAATTTTTAAACTACACCCGTTTGAAGATGGCAACCGCCAGTGAAGTGAGCAAGTCGGAGCAGTTTGTTTTTAACCGCTCTTCTCTGCCCTTGCTGTAGAGTGAGTTGCCATAGGAACCCAGGTGTGTGAGCAGGCAGCAGAGTGACAAGCCACTCCCCCCAGTTACTCCGCCCACTCCAGTTGTAGACTACTGGTGGAGACAAGAACACTTCACACAATTTCCCCAGAAATTGTAGCTTTTCTAGTTCCATATGTAAGCACGTGTATTGATTTGAAGTCCTCTGATGGCCCGCTCTTTATACTCTTAGCTGAAGCCCTCATAACTCATGTGTATATTTTTAAATAGGTGTGATCCCCATATGTTTAGTTAAACATGTTCATTATTTTGGGGCCACAGAATGAGAAGGGATCAGTTCAATGCATGTACAGTTAACTCCTTTTGGAACTCAGAGGTATTTGTGATATAATCCTACCATGAATGTGGCATGTACTGCAACCCAAGGCTAAAAAGCCTTGCCCCAGGGGGCCACAGGGAGGGATGAGAGAGTAGGCTGGAATTTGCAGCAAATGGACCTAAGAATCTCAGTAGGGTAAATGGACATTTCAAACTTTTGGACTGCAAAAGACAGGTAAATGCTCAGGGCGTCTGTGAGTTGTTCTGAATTGAGTTGTTCACAAGCCCAAATTGTGGCATCATTCTCTCAAAATGGCTGTTGTTAGTGTGCAAATTTCTAGAGCAGCCTTTTACACCTTTTATTTACCCTAAAAGGACACTTAAAATAGTTTTCAGGTCTTGGGGAGCCCCTGCTAAAACTAATCTATTGGGGGGCAGTGGGAAAAATGCCTCTGAAATTGCTGGCCAGTGGGAAGGATGTCACCCTTAGGCACCATGCACACTGGGCTTAAAAAAAAAAGGCCAGTTCCCTGGTGTTTTAAGCCAGTGTACATGGAGCCTTATTGAGGTGGTCAGAATGCCTTTTTAACAGACTGCTAAAAGTATTATTGGTGTCATGCAGCTGGTTCTGCAATTTGGCATTGGCCCAAAACTTTGCAGACACCATCAAATGTGGGGTCATTCAGCCACAGCTCAAGGAAACCCTTAAGGGGGATATGATCACCATGTATAATACATAAGGGGGGGATATGATCTCCATGTATAATACATAAGGGGGGATATGATCACCATGTATAATACATAAGGGGGGATATGATCTCCATGTATAATACATAAGGGGGGATATGATCACCATGTATAATACATAAGGGGGGATATGATCTCCATGTATAATACATAAGGGGGGATATGATCTCCATGTATAAATACATCAGTGGTTCATATAGTGAACTCGATGTAGAGTTATTCACCCTGAGGTCATCACAGAGGACAAGGGGGCGCTCTTTATGTCTGGAGGAAAAGAAATTTAATCTCCAAAACACGGAAAGGTTTCTTCACAGTGAGAGCTGTGAAAATGTGGAATAGACTCCCTCAAGAGTTGGTTCTGGCCAGCTCAGTGAATTGCTGTAGGAAAGTCCTGGATTCTTTCTTGGATACACAGAATATAACTGGATACTAACATCTATAGGTAAAGTTGATCCAGAGAATATCCAATTGCCTCTCAGGGGACCAGGAAGGATTTTTTTTCCCAGCAGGAGCAAATTAGATTATGCTTTGCTGGGAAGGGGGGGGGGGGTTGCCTTCCTCTGGATCAACTGTGGGTGTAAGATTATAACTTTTTTTTTTTGTCTTTTCTCAGCTATACTAACTATGTAACTATATGTAATGTCTGATGGAACCCAAAAGTTCAGTGAAACCCTGGTTGAGAATAGCTGTACTAGAGTATCATTGCCATGAGCAATGGAACCATGAATGTGAATATTTATGTAGCACAGAGGAGCTATTGCTCCACACTGAGTTTGTCTCAAATATTTGATGTTCACCAGTAATACATACGGTATCTAGGTTATAGGCTTAAAGATAAGGAAATCAATTCAATTCTCATCTGAATTTTCCCTTGTCTATGGATCATGTCTTACAAGCCTGCTTCAGTACATAAGTACATCTTGAATAGGCTGGTGCTTATGCACAAATAGGTTGGTCAAGACAAGGTATATATTTTGATTCCTCCTCAGCACACAAGCTCATCAAATATATATATTATTTAAAGGATGATGGACTTTCTGAAGGTCGTTTGGTGGTAAGCTGTGCACCTCAAGACAAAAGAGAAAGAGCTCACGGACCCAACTTACTCCAATAGCACAGTAAAGGAAAAGTCAAGAGGACTGGACAATGAAGCCAGAACTCTGCCGATGCTGAACGGACTTAGTTACCTGGTTCACATTTCAAGTAGCTATAGAAATTTGAGAATTGCCAAATCAATCTCTACTTTTGAAGTGTCGATGATGTAATTAAGATAAAATTCCATCGCTGCATCAGAAGGGAATCAATTACCAGTTTGTGTTTCACAAAGAGAGTTTGAGTTTCAGTAACAAAAAGAGTTTATCTTACATGCCAGAAGCAAAAAGGAAAGGACAATCAAAGGAAAACCAAGGAAAAGCAGGTATAAAGGGAAACCAAAGTGTATTTAAATGAAGAACGCATATTGAATAATTATTTCTACTATTGCAACATTCATATCTGAAATTACAAACAATGGAGATAAGCAGAACCAAGAGTTTTAATTTCCCAAAACTTTTAGCGAAAATCAGTAGATTTTGTCAAAATTTCCTCATTTAAGAAAAATGTATTAGCGTCAATGAAGAAGACACAATGTCATTACAAAATCAATTTCAACTAATCCCTAGGTGTGACATTTAACCACTTTATCCAAATAACGAAAAAAAAACTTTAAATATACTTTATATTAAGCACACGCTTCAATTTGATCGTTTACTAATCCTAATCAAATTTTGGATGTCAGTAAGTATGTATTTTCAGTGAATACAGTCAAGCTTTTCAATATCATTAGTAAACTTAAAAAATATATTAAAAAAAAAAGAAAGTAAATTATCTTTTACAATCAAATTTCACCCAAGCAGCCCAATAAGCAAAATAGTTTTTTTGTGTTTTTATGTTAAAATACACAATATAACTATAAAATCAATGTCATCTAATTCCAAATTTTAACAAATACCCAACTTATCTAAAAAAAAAAATCAAATATATTTGATGCACATTCTTGGATTTGGATATTCACCAAATATAGTCACATTTTGCATTGAGTATACATTTACGGTCAGCTCTGCATTAATAATGAACTTGAAAAATACAAGAAGGAAAATTAATATGATTTTTAGTTTCTCCTGACAAATATAAAATGCGAGCTGTCCACTGTATCCCTGAATCATGTCTTGACTCAGTCAGGTATTAACATTGAACCACACATCAGTACATATTATAGATAGTAATGAAACGTTCATGATGAGGTTAATATTTTTTCATGATGATAAGCTCAGTGCTGGGGAAAAAGAAGAAACAAAGCTTTGCAGAGTATAATAAGTATGTTTCCAGTCTGTGCTGTAACATGGGCAATTCCAGTTATGTGCACAACTTGTATCTCTGGAGGTCTGGACAGTTTACCCAAACAGAACCAAGCCTCACCTGATATAGAGGATGCACCCATTGCTCTAGTAGACTATACAACTGCAATAAAGACATGACGCTTTCTATTTTGCTATATTTATTTGCTTCAATAGAAGATAGGACAGGGAAGAGAAGAAAAGGGAAGAAAAGACAAGACAAGGGAAGAGAAGAGAAGACAAGGGAAGAGAAGACAAGACAAGACAAGAGAAAACAAGGGAAGAGAAGACAAGGGAAGAGAAGACAAGGGAAGAAAAGACAAGGGAAGAGAAGAGAAGACAAGGGAAGAGAAGACAAGGGAAGAGAAGACAAGACAAGGGAAGACAAGACAAGGGAAGAGAAGACAAGACAAGGGAAGAGAAGACAAGACAAGGGAAGACAAGACAAGGGAAGAGAAGACAAGACAAGGGAAGACAAGACAAGACAAGGAAAGAGAAGAGAAGACAAGGAAAGAGAAAGAAGACAAGGGAAGACAAGGGAAGAGAAGACAAGACAAGGGAAGAGAAGACAAGACAAGGGAAGACAAGGGAAGAGAAGACAAGACAAGGGAAGAGAAGACAAGAGAAGAGAAGACAAGACAAGGGAAGAGAAGACAAGACAAGGAAAGAGAAGAGAAGACAAGACAAGGAAAGAGAAGAGAAGACAAGGGAAGAGAAGACAAGACAAGACAAGGGAAGAGAAGACAAGACAAGGGAAGAGAAGACAAGGAAAGAGAAGAGTAGACAAGACAAGGGAAAAGAAGACAAGACAAGGGAAGACAAGACACAGCAAGGTGAGGCAAGACGAGACTGCACTGACCTGGAAAGCAGGAGCCACTGACACAAGTTCTGGGGCATTTATTTTATCATTGATCTCAATGTTGTGGTATTCTTTCTCCCACTAATACAAATATAAAAGACAGTCTGCCTCTCAGTGACACCAATGCAAGGGACTGTCTCCCTCTTGTAGACAGCAAAAGCCTTTTTTGCTCTCAGTTTAATTTCACATTTTTCCCTCACCTCTTGTCCAAGTAGAGGTCACCATTGGACCATCTTCCTTTTAATGACAAAAATGTAAGGCACTGTCTTCCTTTCATTTCACCAATGTAAAGTACTGCCTTCCTTCCACAGACATTAATAAATAGACTGTATTCCTTGCACTGGCACCAATGTAAGGGCCTGTCTTCATCCCACAGACACCAATGTAAAGGACTGTCTTCCTGCCATGAACACCAATGAAAGGGTCTGTCTTTCTTTTGATGATACCAATGTAAGTGACTATTTTTTTCCTACAGACACCAATGTAAGGGACTGTCTTCCTCCCATGGACACTACAGTAAGGGACTGTCTTCCTCCCATGGACACTACTATAAGGGACTGTCTTCCTTTCGATGACACCAATGTAAGTGACTGTCCTCTTCCCACAGACACCAATGTAGGGGACTGTCTTCCTCCCATGGACACCAAATTAAGGGACAGTCTTTCTTTTGATAACACCCCTGCTGTGCCCACTCCTGAGTGTCCTCCCTTTAGGACCCCCTCTCACTAGACACTTTGGGGGGGATTTACTAAAACCGGTGCACACAAAGTAGCTGTGCAACCTATCAGCTTCCAGGTTTTATTGTCAAAGCTTAATTGAACAAGCTGATTGGTTACCATGCACAGCTGCACCAGATTCTGAGTACTCCAGTTTTAGAAAATCTACCTATTTAAGTCCCCAGCCAATAATCAGGAGCCAAAAAGAATGACTCTTGCCTGCAGAAATCAGTTATAATAATCATACATTGACTTTGTAAATCCCAAGCTACATTGTTGAAATCCCTTCTAATTCACATATTGCATCCTTTTCTATTTATATAGTTTTCTAACAATGTTTTGGCTTTTTTTAATAGTGTATATACATTTAGTCAACATTTGTTTTGCTGCACTTGTTTGATAAAATATACATTGATACCTTCATTCTACTTTTACATACATCCAGCACCCTTTCAGACAGCACAGCCTGACCTCTACAGCAGCAACAGAAGAAAAGCTTGGTCCAGAACACACCCCACACTGTCTATTGGACACTGAAGGAGAAGCAGCACACTGATCAGTCATGCCTCTATTCACTCTGCTCTCTCCTCCTGACTGTACGTTCCCTATCATCACAAGCAGAGCCAGATGGACTGCAAGGTCTGGTCCTCCTCATCCCAAGTGCTGCTGTAAAGGGGTAACTGAAGGTTGATATCAAAACAGATTTGGAATCTATTCTATTTATATTTAAAATTAAAACATGAATCTGTCCAATGGGGACATGGCAAAAAAGCTGTTGTTAGGAAAGTGATGGAGGGCCAGATAGATAAATAATGGAGAGAAAGATAGATAGATAGATAGATAGATAGATAGATAGATAGATAATAGATAGATAGATAGATAGATAGATAGATAATAGATAGATAGATAGATAGATAGATAGATAGATAGATAGATAAATAGATAGATAAATAGATAGATAGATAGATAGATAGATAGATAGATAGATGATAGATAGATAGATAGATATATAGATAGATAGATAGATAGATAGATAGATAGATAGATAATAGATAGATAGATAGATAGATAGATAGATAGATAGATAGATAGAATATAGATAATAGATAGATAGATAGATAGATAGATAGATAGAATATAGATAGATAGATAGATAGATAGATAGATAGATAGATAGATAGATAATAGATAGATAGATAGATAGATAGATACATAAGCCTTTCTCAACCAGGGTGCCCAGGCACCCTGGGGTGCCTTGAAGTTTCTCCAGGTGTGCCTTGGCAAAATGTCTAACAATTGCCCAAAACTTGTATACAAGCCAGCGGTTGGAACAAGCCGGCCTTTTAGTTACACAAAGTCGCAGGTTTTCATTGGGCACCATTACGACCTTCTTGCCGCCGAAGTCCTGACAACCAATGACATCATCAGTTGATAAGGAGGATGTCAGCTGCCTACACAGCATCCTAGTTTTATCCTCCCCATCAGTACTGGGACCACATTAGGTCAGTGATGGAGAAGAACTGAGGGGGAAGAGAAACATTGGAATACTAGTCAGTTCCAGTGTGCAAAAGTGTGTTTGCTCTGGAAGAATAAATCGTCTAATGTTGGGTGTCCTACCTGTGTGGATGTTGCTGCGTTATATAAAATTATTAGAATAGTTTTTCACATCTTAGAATGGGGTGCCCTTTTTAAGATTATGGATAGTCCCAAGGCACCCTTTAAAATTATGGACAGTCTTGAGGCACTCCATTGTAAAATGAGGTGCCTCAAGACTGTCCATAATTTTTAAGGGTGCCTTGACTGCAAAAAGGTGGAGAAACATTGGGATAGATAGATAGATAGATAGATAGATAGATAGATAGATAGATAGATAATAGATAGATAGATGATAGATAGATAGATAGATAGATAGATAGATAGATAGATAGATAGATAGATAATAGATAGATAGATAGATAGATGATAGATAGATAGATAGATAGATAGATAGATAGATAGATAGATAGATGATAGATAGATAATAGATAGATAGATAGATAGATAGATAGATAGATAATAGATAGATAGATAGATAGATAGATAGATAGATAGATGATAGATAGATAGATAGATAGATAGATAGATAGATAGATAGATGATAGATAGATAATAGATAGATAGATAGATAGATAGATAATAGATAGATAGATAGATAGATAGATAGATAGATAGATAGATAGATAATAGATAGATAGATAGATAGATAGATAGATAGATAGATAGATAGATAATAGATAGATAGATAGATAGATAGATAGATAGATAGATAATAGATAGATAGATAGATAGATAGATAGATAGATAGATGATAGATAGATAGATAGATAGATAGATAGATAGATAGATAGATGATAGATAGATAGATAGATAGATAGATAGATAGATAGATAGATAGATATGATTCAAATAGTGATCATAGATCTGTTTATGCTGTTTATTATACATAACTGTTGAACAGTATGAAAACTCATTTGGGTCACTCCAAGGCATGTGTATATGTACATGTTCTGTATACTCGATCTCGCTATATTTGTGGTTTTTAATGATTCTCTTGCGACTCTTCTAACAGGCAGTATCAGTCTATAGAATGCAGCATCCAATTACAGCGCACTTCATATCCCAGTACAAAGACTCTCCAGCTCCCTTCCTTCCCAAATCAAGGCTTGCCTTTCATGTCTCCCATTTACATAGGCAATTTGCAGCCTATTTATTCCATGTCATGCTGTTTTTGCTTTAGGTGCATTCAGATAATCAAATAAAATTGGCTGATTAGTCTTGAATTCCAGGAAAATAATGCTCAGCGTTAACAAATAGTTGCTGTGTATCCTCACGGGCATGACTGACTGCAGACATCACATTCGAGAAAGTCAAAGTGAAAAACAAGAGGTTTGTAACATTGCGGGAGGAAGTTCTTGTAGATGTATTAAATCCCCTTTTGCTCCTTTAGGTAATTGAAGATAAAGGTTCCATGTTCTGTTGGTGTCTGTTTTTTCAGCTTCAATTGGTGTCAGAGGAAGAATGATAGCCCCTTATATTAGTGTCTGGGGGAGGAGGACAGTCTTTTATATTGGTTTCCAGGGGGCAGGATAGTCCTTTACATTGATGTCAGTAGGAGGAAATCTGTACCTTACATTGGTTATAGTAGAAGACTGTTCCTTATATTGGTGTCAGTTAAAGGATAAAAGGTCAGTTACATTGGTGTCACTGGAAGGAAGACTGTCTTGGTTTCAGTGGGAGGAAGCATGTACCTTTCATTGATGTCTGTGGTAGGAAGACAGTCCCTTACATTAGTGTCTGTTTGATAAAGACAGTTCCTTATATTGTTGTCCGTGGGAGATAGACTGGCCCATACATTAATGTCTTTGGAAGGAAGACGGTCCCTTACATTGGTGTCATCAAGAGGAAGACAGTCCCTTACATTGGTGTCATTGGGAAGAAGACAGTCCCTTATATTGGTGTAATTGAGAGGTAGACAGTCCCTTAAATTGGGTCAGTGAAACAAAAACAGTCATTTACATTGGTGTCATCAGGCAAGAGACAGTCCCTTACATTAGAGTCAGTGGGAAGAAGACATTCCCTTACATTGGAGTCATAAGTAGGAAGACAGCCCCTTACATTGGTGTCATTGGGAGGAAGACAGTCCCTTACATTGGTATCATTGGGAGAAAAACTGTCAGGGACCACGGCTCCAGGGTCCGCGATCGCGGCTCCGTCCCTCGCGCATGCGCTGTGGCGGCGGATCGCGCCGGGACACAGGCACTAGGTCCCGGCGAGCCGCGGCTGACAGGACGCCGCGCATGCGCAGTAGGAGCCGCGGGCGCGCCTCAGGCGTCCAATGACAGCCGGGGGCGCGTCCTAGCCAGCCAATGACAGTGCAGGGCGCACTATTTAAAGATGCCCTGCACTGTCACAGATTGCCGCAAGGTCTTCTGTGATCCTGAGTTCCTGCACCTATCTTGTGACCCTGATTGACCCTGACTATTCTGCCTGCTCCTGCGTTTGACCCGGATTGTCCTGACTATTCTGCCTGCTCCTGCGTTTGACCCGGATTGTCCTGACCATTCTACGGATTGACTTCCCTGCTGACCCTGCGTGTGACCCGACTACTCTCGCCTACCGATTCTGTACCCTGCTTACCCTCACGGGCCCACGATCCGTTACTACCCTGCTGGGGCCGCCATCCTCTTCATATCTGGCTCTCCCGGTACCTGTCCCCAAAGGTCTCCTCAGCCACTGGCGGGCCTGCTCGGAGGTCGTGACCTGGCCCGGGACTGTTTCAAGTCCATCCCCACCATCAGGGGCTTTGGTGAAAGCACAGCCCGGGCTTAGACCCCACGCTCTGAGTAGGTCTGTCAGTTGGCAGCCTGAGGCACCACCTGGCGGATCATAACAGTACCTTGCGGCCATGACAGAGCCAGGAAGTGGACCGGCGTCCCTAGAGGATATTTGTCAGCACCTGGCCACCTTGACCAAGGCTTTTCAGAACTTCCACAGTCGCTGCGCCCGACTGGAGGACCGCATGGAGTCAATAGCCCCCCTGACTCCCCCTGCTCAGAGTCCTCCACCTGCAGGACCTCCCGCTAACCCGGTATCCGGAGCGGTTGCCACATCCCTAGCTCCTGAACCCCGCGTTCCTCTGCCGGAACAATTCCGTGGTGATCGGAGCCGCTTCCGAGCCTTCCGGAACGCCTGCACCCTATACTTTGACTTACAACCCCGCACGTTCACCACTGAGACCGTCAAGGTGGGGTTTATAGTCTCCCTCCTTCAGGATGAGCCCCAGGATTGGGCTCACCGTCTGATGGAGAAGCACGACCCCCATCTTGACTCCGTGACTGAATTCTTTCGGGCCATGGCCATCTTGTATGACGACCCTCAGCGAGCTGCTTCCGCTGAAGCGACTCTATACTCCCTGCGGCAGGGCCGCCGGACAGCCGAAGAATACGCGTCCGATTTTAGGCGTTGCATGGGCGACACCAGATGGAACGATGCGGCCTTATGTCACCAGTTCCGCATCGGGCTGTCTGAGCCTCTCAAGGACGAACTAGCGCGAGTAGGCCTACCTGACTCCCTGGAAAAACTGATTGAGTTGGCCATTCAAATTGACCGTAGACTAAGGGAACGTCGGCTGGAAAGGAGCAGTCAGGGTCAAAGGGTGGCATGGATTCCTTCCAGAGATACAGCTCCAACCCCAGGGAACCATCCGCGAAGCACGGAAACAGGGGACAACCCGGAACCCATGCAGCTGGGATTGGCCCGTTCTCACTTATCGGTCGAGGAACATCAAAGGAGACTATCACAGAACCTATGTCTGTACTGCGGGGAAGCTGGTCATCAGGTGCGCTCCTGTCCTGCTAAAATGAGTAAGTCCACGCCCGTTTCTTTTACTCTACCCGCAGGAAGGGATGATCAGTCGAGTTACCTGGCCATTCCTGTGTCTTTACAGCTCCCCGGAGGAACATTGTCGGTGACCGCAATCGTTGACTCAGGAGCCTGTAGTTGCTTCATCGATCTGACTTTTGCCCACCGGCAAAAAATCCCTCTCCAGACCAAAGAAAGGGGGTTCAACATCTTCTTGGCAGATGGGTCTCGTATAAAATCAGGGGTGGTGGACCAGGAGACACCACCCATTTTCACCACAATGGCAGACCATCACCAGGAGTTCCTCCGTTTGGATGCCATCGCATCCCCCCTTTTTCCAGTCATTCTGGGCCTCCCTTGGCTGAGGGCCCATAACCCCCAGATTGACTGGGAAAAGGGAACAGTTCAATTTTGCTCACCCTATTGTTTAAGTCACTGCCACGTCACAGGATCCGTGGTTCCCCGGTTCCTCCTGTGCTTGGATGGTGACACCGATCTATCCCAGGTTATTCCCCCGGCCTACCATGACTTCTTAGACGTCTTTAGTAAGCGAGGAGCTGACGTTCTCCCTCCGCACCGTTCCTACGACTGCCCCATAGACCTCCTACCCGGATCTGAAATCTCTTTCGGCCGTATCTTTCCCTTGTCCAAAGCAGAATCAGGAGTGCTGAAGGAATACATTGATGAGAACCTTCGGAAGGGATTTATTCATCCATCCACATCCCCAGCCGGGGCCGGGTTATTCTTCGTAGAGAAGAAGGACAAATCGTTACGGCCCTGCATAGACTACCGTGACCTGAACAAAATAACGGTAAAGAATCGTTATCCTTTACCCCTAGTCCCCGAGCTCCTCCAGAGATTGAGATCGGCAACGATATTCACTAAATTAGACCTGCGGGGGGCCTATAACCTTGTCCGTATCAGGGAGGGGGATGAGTGGAAGACGGCGTTCCGTACGAGATTCGGTCACTACGAGTACTTGGTGATGCCGTTCGGGCTCTGTAATGCACCGGCGACCTTTCAGCACTTTATCAATGATGTTTTTCGTGACCTTCTTGATATTTTTGTGGTGGTTTATTTGGATGACATCTTAATTTTTTCCCCTTCACTGGAGGTTCATCGGGGTCATGTGATACGGGTATTAGAACGGTTGCGTCAACACGGGCTATACGCAAAGGCAGAAAAGTGCTGTTTCGAACAGCACGAAACCACATTCTTGGGACTGGTTCTCTCTTCCGCGGGGGTCGCGATGGATCCCCAGAAAGTCACGGCGATCTTAGATTGGCCAATACCCGCCGACAAAAAGGGGGTACAGCGTTTCATCGGTTTTTCCAACTTTTACAGGAAGTTTATTAGGAACTTCTCCGGTCTGGTCTCCCCGATCACGCAACTGACGAAACAAGGGGTCCGCTTTAAGTGGACTCCCGAAGCGCAGACAGCCTTCGAAAAGCTCAAAGAATTGTTCACCTCTGCTCCCATTCTCTGCCATCCAGATGCTTCTCTCCCATATGTGTTGGAAGTGGATGCCTCCGAAAATGCTGTAGGGGCGGTTTTGTCCCAAAGGAATGGTACCAAGGAACTTTTGCACCCTGTGGCGTTCTTCTCCAGGAAGTTGACTCCAGCGGAACGCAACTACGACATTGGAGATCGGGAGCTCCTGGCCATTAAAACTGCTCTTGAAGAATGGAGGTATTTACTGGAAGGAGCCACGCACCCAATCCTAATATTCACAGATCACAAAAACCTTGAATATTTGAGAACGGCAAAACGACTGAGACCTCGCCAAGCGAGATGGGCGCTTTTCTTCTCTCGATTCTCATTCCATATAACGTACCGACCCGGTACTAAGAACACTAAACCAGACGCTCTGTCCCGCATGTTTGAGGACCCCGACGACACTGTGCTACCTGACACCATCTTACCTTCTGGGAGTTTCCTCGCTCTACAAACGGAACTTCGCTCCCGACTTCTTGATGCTTCTGTAGGACTACCAGTTCCGTCTGAATCACCCCTCCAGAGCCACGGTGGGCTAATTTGGAAGGAAGACCGGATCATGGTCCCAGAAGAAGTGCGAACCCTGGTCCTAGGGCACTGCCACAACCATCCTATGGCGGGCCACTTCGGGGTAACGAAGACGCTGGATCTGCTACGGCGCTCGTTCTGGTGGCCAGACATGATCAAGGATTGTGAGCAGTACGTCCGAACGTGTTCCACCTGTCAAAGGAACAAGCCCTCCAGGAGCAGGGCATGGGGATTGTTACGTCCATTACCCATACCCAAGCGAGCTTGGCAAATGATAGCCATGGATTTCGTGGTCGAACTTCCACCATCCCAGGGCTACACTGCAATAATGGTGATCGTTGACCGCTTCTCAAAGATGGCACATTTCGTGCCCCTGGAGAAGACCCCATCAGCACCGGAAACGGCACGGATCTTCATCAAGGAAGTGGTTAGGCTTCATGGTGTTCCCGAAGATATAGTATCAGATCGGGGGGTCCAATTCACCTCCAGGTTCTGGAACGCCTTATGTAAATCGCTGGGAATCAAGCTGTCGCTTTCATCCGCCTACCATCCACAGACCAACGGCCAAACTGAGAGAACAAACCAGACGCTGGAACAGTACTTACGGTGCTACACATCCTACCTTCAGGACGACTGGCTGTCGTTGCTGCCTTCCGCGGAATTCGCGTACAACAACTCGAGTCACTCAGCCACGGGTCAATCCCCGTTCTTTTCCAGTTATGGGTATCATCCCACATTCCTCCCTGATCTGATGCCTGAGAATCCGGTACCAGCATCTCAAGACATCTTGAACTTCTTTTCTGTCAATAACAAGACAATTCAGGAAGCCATCGCTAAAGCCCAAGAGGACAGTAAGAGGGCATTCGACAGAAAGAGAAGAGGAGAATTACTGCTTCAACCAGGGGATCAGGTTTGGCTAGCAACAACCAACTTGAAGATGCTATGTCCTTCAAGGAAGCTGGGACCCAAGTTCATCGGCCCCTTTCCGGTAAAGCGAGTGGTTAACGAGGTGGCCTACGAGCTCGAGCTTCCGCAGACCTTCAAGATACATCCTGTCTTCCATGTATCTCTCCTGAAGCCATCCAGACCGGATCCCTTCCCGGACCGTGAATCCAGACCTCCCGAGGCAGTCACTATAGGTGACCAGGAGGAATTTGAAGTGGAGACTATCCTCAGTTGCCGAAGGAGGGGGGGCCAGACACAGTTCCTGATAAAGTGGAAGGGGTATGGCCCTGAGGAGAACTCATGGGAACCCGCCCAGAACGTCCACGCGCCCAGGCTCATCCGGGAGTTTTTTTGTGCTCACCCGCGGTGGAGAGATCAGTGGGGCTCCCGGAGGGTGCCCATTGGGGGGGGGCAATGTCAGGGACCACGGCTCCAGGGTCCGCGATCGCGGCTCCGTCCCTCGCGCATGCGCTGTGGCGGCGGATCGCGCCGGGACACAGGCACTAGGTCCCGGCGAGCCGCGGCTGACAGGACGCCGCGCATGCGCAGTAGGAGCCGCGGGCGCGCCTCAGGCATCCAATGACAGCCGGGGGCGCGTCCTAGCCAGCCAATGACAGTGCAGGGCGCACTATTTAAAGATGCCCTGCACTGTCACAGATTGCCGCAAGGTCTTCTGTGATCCTGAGTTCCTGCACCTATCTTGTGACCCTGATTGACCCTGACTATTCTGCCTGCTCCTGCGTTTGACCCGGATTGCCCTGACTACTCTGCCTGCTCCTGCGTTTGACCCGGATTGTCCTGACTATTCTGCCTGCTCCTGCATTTGACCCGGATTGCCCTGACCATTCTACGGATTGACTTCCCTGCTGACCCTGCGTGTGACCCGACTACTCTCGCCTACCGATTCTGTACCCCGCTTACCCTCACGGGCCCACGATCCGTTACTACCCTGCTGGGGCCGCCATCCTCTTCATATCTGGCTCTCCCGGTACCTGTCCCCAAGGGTCTCCTCAGCCACTGGCGGGCCTGCTCGGAGGTCGTGACCTGGCCCGGGACTGTTTCAAGTCCATCCCCACCATCAGGGGCTCTGGTGAAAGCACAGCCCGGGCTTAGACCCCACGCTCTGAGTAGGTCTGTCAGTTGGCAGCCTGAGGCACCACCTGGCGGATCATAACAAAAACAGTCCCTTACATTGGTGTAATTGAGAGGAAGACAGTCCCATAAACTGGGTCTGTGAAAGGAAAACAGTCCTTTACATTGGTGTCATCAGGAGAAAGACAGTCCCTTACATTAGTGTCAGTAGGAAGAAGACTGTCCCTTACATTGGAGTCATCAGGAGGAAGACAGTACTTTATGTTGGTGTCATTGGCAGGAAGACAGTCCCTTAAATTGGTTTCTGTGAAATGAAAACAGTCATTTACAATGGTGTCAATGGGATATAGACTGTCCCCCACACAGTGGTGCTGTCAGGAGAAAGACAGTCCTTTACTTTGGTGATATTGGGAGGAAGGCAATCCATTACATTGGTATAGTTGGAAAGAAGACAGTCCCTTACATTGGTATCTGTGGAAAGGAAGATTGTCCCATACATTAGTGTAAATAGGAGATAGCATTGCTTACATTGGTGCCTCTAGGAAGAAGACTGTCCCTTACATTGGGGTCTTTGGGAGGAAGACAGATCCTTACATTGGTGTCAGTAGAAAGAAGACTGCCCCTTCTATTGGAGACATTAGCTGTCAGACAGTCCCTTACGTTGGTGTACATGGGAGAAAAATATCCCTTAGATTGTTGTCACAGGGAACAACAATCAACAGTGGAAGGAAGAATGCTCCAACACTGGTGGTCAATAATAGAAGGGGTGCCCCAGCATTGCTATTCATGGGTACTTATCTGTAGGATGACAGATGGAGCTCCATGTCTGGGCTTTGGCTATGCAGCATTGGAACTATGTAGGCACTGTTGGCCAGGAGATTAGTGCAATTTACGATGCCTGTAGCAAACTGGGTGTTGCTGACCTGGAACACCAAGCAGGAGCCCAGAGTCGTGATCCAAGTGCCTAGAGATCGTTTCAATTTCCCTGGAAGCTGGAAATCACTAAAATGGACACTGCTACTCCAGTGATCTCTACTAGGGTCCTGTGTTCAGCTGCCAACCCCCTTTGTACAGAATGCAACAGTTCAGCCCCTTGGCATGGAACCCGGAAGCAAGTGGAGATCACTGGAGTAGCGGAGTCTACTAGAGTGATTTCCAGCTTCCAGGGGACTCAGCCAGGTATAGTTTATGCATAAATGAACTAATATGAACTGTGTACAGCCTCCCCTCTGATGATGTGCCTGTAGCACGAAAGGCCTAAGGAGGAGCTGTGCAGAGCGTGACGTCATTCCACCGCCGGAGCCACGAGGAAGCCCGGCGGTCATCATTACTGGGGTCAGTACTGCTGCATATCTTTATTTTCACCAGATGTTTAGTATGCACACTGACCTGTTTATATGAATAAAGATTACTTTTCTGGAAATACTACACTATCTCTGGCATCTGTTTTCTGGGGCTCCTTCTTGGAGCTATCATCCCCACAGAGAAAGCACTTTGCCATCCTGGGAGGAGGTTTTTTGTATGGAACACCTGGCTGACCTTAAGGGGACCCCTGGACCAGATTAAAAAGTCTGTGATGACCCACCGTGAGGGAGATGCCTGCTGCCTAACCTCTGATGTACCCACTGCCTGTGATGCATGATCACACATGCGCATATTCCATGCGTTTCTGGTGAGTGCGCATTTCTGTTATCTGACAGAGTGGATGTCGTGGGAATTCGTATTTCTCCAGTGAATCACTGTGGATGCTCGATTATCACTTTATTGACTTTTTCACCTTGTTAAGCGCTGCACTATGTTGTTTTAAGATTATATTATTTTAAGATAGTTTATGCATAGTTATATTGGTCCAAGGTGGACCAGTGTAAGTTTACAAAATATCCATTTGTGGAATTCTTCTTTAAAGTTGATCTTCATCCTCCCCCTCTGCAAAGTTATGCAATCGCGCAGAGAATCCAGTATTGTCCTTCTGAGAACCTCTTCTCTTCTGTCCCCTGCTCAGTCCTGCGCCACCATCTTCTTGCATGATGTTATCTGGATGCTACTGGCTCTTCCAGGTTCAGTCAGAGGGTCTCCCGGAGACAAGCCGCTAGGCCCACCCTGCTCCTCATTTCTCAATGACGTACATATCCCAGGAGGCACAGCGGACAAAATGCATGTCACTTAGCTAGGCAAGTGAAATGCATGGGGGGGTGGGCCAGACTTTTTTATTTACGAAAAGAGTAAACAAAATCCCTATTTTCACAGCGGAGGAAAGGAGGGGTGGAGAGGAGGCAACATGAAATTCAGGGCGAAGATCCACTTTACACACCAACAAGTTGATGCCAGGCTATCTAAACTAGTCAGTCCACAGTCTATAGGTGTAGTTACTGGCCCTCAAAAGCCCAGTTTCCTCCTTATTACTTGCTGCTGTGTTGAGCCTGGGCTGTGAAGCAAAGGAGAGAAATACCTCCTTCGCAGTCAGAGAGGACTATGCTTGTTTTGGGTGGGTGTGAGATCAATAAGCAGAGAAGTCTGCATTTATCAACACCTGTACCAGCAATTTTCCAATTCTCTTTCAGACATAGACAGGGCCCCCCTTCCGAGCCTCCAAGGCTCCATAGCAACTGCACGGACTGCTGTGGCTGCAGTAACGCTCTTCAGGTCTCTACTGAACTTTCAAACTGTAATGTGAAATTAAATGGTTCTTGAGACAAACTGGAAGACTGGTGAGAAAATGAGGGCCCTTGACAATGAAAGAGTTAATCAGAAGTCATGAAAGCTTACAATAAAGGCAAGAATATATTTGTATTCTGTGCTAGACGTATAATAAGAGTCACTGTAGGGGCAGACACTACGCCCAACACAAAGCCTTCCATAACACCTCTGCCTGCTGTATGGACTATTGATTTTATCAGCAGGTACCACTGGGCTCATTGATCACACATCAGCTACAAAGTCAGCTCTCTTTTAGCTGCTGTGAAGTCATTAATATGAAGAAACGTCTATTCATGAGCTGAAAAGAGATCGTTATAATTCAGAACTGCTTATTTTCTTTCAAATTGAACTTTTTGTTAGTTTTGGATGGAGTAGGCAAATGTTAGAGGCAATGTCAGGTCTTTGTTGTTGCCTGTTTCTCTGTTGGAGATATTTCTTGATTTGCCCTTATTTCCTCTTGTGACATTGGGATAGGATGTGAGGGTAAACCCCTCCAATGACGACACAGACCGTTATGGGTGACACTAAGGCATGGATTCTAAGTGACAGCTTAGTCTTCGGTGTGATGAGCCAGTGACCCTAGTTGACTACTTTGCTGCTAGCTATCACCAGGTTGTGGCCCTCAGGTTTTCCCCACCAAGAGGCTGGAAGAGCAGGTTGACTAAGTTGAGGCAACATGTTGAAATGAAGCAGCAGGTTGCTATCCAGGCAGAGGCCAGGACAGGTGGAGGAAGGAAAATAGTCATTGTCCAGGCAAAGGTCAAGGCAGGCAGCAGGCAAAATAATAGTCAATGTCCAGGTGAAGGTCAAGGCAGGCAGTAGGCAAGAGAATAGTAAATGTTCAGTCAGAGGTCAAGGCAGGCAGTAGGCAAGAGAATAGTCAATGTCCAGGTGAAGGTCAATGCAGACAGCAGGTAAGAGAACAGTAAATGTTCAGGCAGAGGTCAAGGCAGGCAGCAGGCAAGAGAATAGTCAATGTCCAGGCAAAGGTCAAGGCAGGCAGTAGGCAAGAGAATAGTCAATGTCCAGGCAAAGGTCAAGGCAGGCAGCAGGCAAGAGAATAGTAAATGTTCAGGCAGAGGTCAAGGCCGGCAGCAGGCAAGATAATAGTAAATAGGAAATCTGTGACTTTTGTGGTAAGTAGTGTGGCTGTGGAATGCACTAACCAGATAGCGCATTTGATAGCGCATTGGAGTAAAATGACCTACTCCTGGTCACTGGATAGGGAACTCTGCCGGAGTGTTGGTCGTCTCTGCCACAGTCACCAGAATCGTCTGTATCGATACAGATGATTCTGGTGACTGTGGCAGAGACGACCAACACTCCAGCAGAGTTCCCTATCCAGTGACCAGGAGTAGGTCATTTTACTCCAATGCGCTATCAAATGCGCTATCTGGTTAGTGCATTCCACAGCCACACTACTTACCACAAAAGTCACAGATTTCCTTATGTTACTCCATTGATATATTAACTTTGACACCTATGTCACCATGTACACCTTATTTTGATTAAGAGTGTGTTCCAGTACGGGTTGTAAATACCAGTACTTATATGCTAGCTGCGTTTATTTCCATTGAGTTTGTCATATTGCATTGCGAGGTAATATCAATATTCTAGCGCTGCATGCTTTTTCTCTTTGTGACTGTTATCTTATGAGGCGTTTTGAGGTTTGCCTTTCATGCCAGCCGCTTTATATCCTGTTCTAATATCATCCAGCGCTCGTTTTACCCCCTTTTGTTTATTTATTTAAGATAATAGTAAATGATCAGGCAGAGGTCGAGGCAGGCAGCAGGCAAGATAATAGTAAATGATCAGGCAGAGGTCAAGGCAGCCAGCCGGCAAAAGAATAGTCAATGTCCAGACAGAGATCAAAGCAGGCAGCAAGCAAGAGAATAATCAGTGTCCAGGCAGGGGTCAAGGCAGGTGGCAAGTAAGGCAAATAACAGGAAAGGATAGAGTAATCAACAAGGCCTGGAGACAAGAGCATAGTCAAACGATCTGGGTAAGCAACAGATAATCAGAATAGCATCAATCTCACACACAGGGCAGCTGGCAAAAAGACAAAGCGCCAGCCGCCTTAAAAAGAGAATTTATACATACCCTCTAAGCCAATGAAGGGATGGCATGCCAAAGCAAGCTGACCCATGCACACCAACACACGCTCACGCATGCCTATGTTCAAAATCAAAGAAAAGAACACAAGCTGGCATGCTCATGCAATATGCTGCAGATGTACAGGATGGGGCAGACCCCTGGCTGTGCATACACCAATCCTGGAGGTACTGTAATCAGAACCAAAGGAAGTTCTAAACCTTACGAACTGTATCCAAATTAAGATGTTTGTTTGCTGTCTGTTCTAACAACTGGCTCCTGTCGATCGTCCATGTTGGAAAACCAGCACTCGGTCAGCTCTTTAAATGGCAAAATGACCTATTTCATTTTTTATGATTAGCTTAACAATTACCATTTCCAATAGGAGATCTTCCAACAGGCAAAATGGACTCTACAGTATACATTCGGCAGCCTATTTAGAAATTTGTTTGGAGTTGCCTTCAACTTACATAAAAGATTTACAGTATTCTGCATTGACTTCTTGCTTGTATGAAGAGCATTCCAACATACAAAAAAAGACTTAATGATCCCCAATGCCCCTTCTGCGCTAATTTACATCACAACCCCGCTTCCGCCTCTCCATTTACACCGCTCCATATGATGGGAATGACAGTAGCTGAAAATATAGATATATTTTTCTTTTCTTTTTATTAACGGCTTGCTCAAATAATCCATTATTCAAAGCAGAACCTTGTTCTGCTGGGTGAAGCTGACCAAACGTTCCTGCCAAATTACTGGGAGATTAAACGGGGCATGCTGAAATCTAGACCCGGGCCCATTGCATCAAATTGAACATATTTAGAAAAAAAAATGATTATAGTACTTAAGCAAATTAAATAATCCACAACAACAGCCAGTAAATTCCTGCAAAGCCCATCTGCTTGCTTGGATCAACACACAATAACCATTTGTGGTGACAAGTGTTTGCTTCCTGTCTCCAAACTGTTTGAATAATAATAATGGCGCTCTGAACTCCGACAAGATTACAGCGGAATTGATTTACAAAGGGAATTAAAGGAGAGCTCCAAACTAAACAAAGGCTTTGATTTAGTTCCTAAAGACTTTAGAGGATTGGGTCTCTAAATATCAACTCTTACCCGTTTTGTATTTGTTAAGGTGGGCAGCTAATATGCAAATAGGCACTTAGAATAATGTGATGCCTGTGCCCACCCTGCTTAAATATCACTGGGAGTCAAAGGAAGGCATGTTGGGTCTGTGCCCACCCCAATATCATTGCATTAATAGAACTAGCATATGAAGAACAGAAAGGTAAGTTCCTATCGGTTTAACCTACTGCTGTCCACTTAATGCATATATGAGAGGGTGGGCGTTAATGCCAACATGCTGTACATATGCGTCCATGGGCAGCAGAGCTTTCTGTGGTGAGAGCGTGGTCACTGCGCGCCCCCAACACAGTGACTGAGCTGTCCATACTAATGCTAGCCCTGCCAGCTTCCAATCATGTGACCACTGTCACATCCAATCACAGTGGTCATGTGATTGGCCAATCCAACCCCCCGGGCAAACACATATGCAGATTTCTGTGCCTAGAGTATGCTCTCTGAATGGTCCCAGCACAGTGACTGATATATCAAAGACAAATCTCGGTCTGGACTAATGATTGGTAGCTGATGGGACCAGCTCCCACTCAAGTGACCCCCCTATGACAGCCAATTACAGTTTTTATGTGTGTAAGGCCCTCCAGGTTGACTAGATAGGTTTTGTTGTTTTCTTTTTTTTTTTAGATGGAGGCTGAGTAGCAGCCCGGGATGAGGCAGCGTGGGAATGAGGCAGGATTTCACTACAAGACAGGCTGGGAGGTTCTACAGGAGCCCTCCCACCTTTCCAGAATGTTGACCCTCCTCTTCTCGGGTCCCCCACTGGAGCTTCTGGTCCCTCCCTCCTGCCTAAAGCCCCCAGAGCAAGCAGCTTGCTATGGGGGCACCCGAGCAGGCTCGCTCCTGAGCCACTGCTCTGTGTGTCCATTCACACATATACTGTAGCACGGCTTGGCCCCGACCCCGCTCTTTCCTCATTGGTTCACTGGCTGTGATTGACAATAGTGAGAGCTGATGGCTACGGCTGCTATCTTAGCCAATGAGGAGGGAGAGACCCATGAAAACCAAGGTTCTTGTGCACATCACTGGATCAAGATGGGTAAGTATTAGAGGAGTCAGGGGGGGCTGCTGCACACAGAAGGTTTTTCACCTTCATGCACAGAATGCATGGAGGTAAAAAACCTTGAGACTTTACAACTTCTATAGTTCTGCACTCCCGTGACCCAGATTGAGCAGACAGTGGGCTAAAGTCTAATGTTGGCTGACGTCACAGAGCCGGTCCAGGCTCCACAGGGACCAGACATTCAGTCCCTGTGGAGCCTGGATTTCCCCAGATGTCCCTGGTCAGGATTCCCCCAGATGCCTTACTGGCAGCTAGCTCAGCTTTTCAGCAGGCTGCTGAGAGCCTGAGCCAGTCACTCCCGCCATCTCCACAGTCTTGCATTCCAGTGAGCACTGCAGGGGCAGATCAAAGAGTCGGTGACTGACAATCAGCACTCTGGGCTCAGAAACAACCCGAGAACAGAGTGATGTTCAGGCTCTGATCGCTCAGTTTTCATTGAAAAGGCAAAGAAGGACAGCTGTAGCTCGGATTGATGCTGCAGACATCTAGGTCACTATGTATGTTTGTTTGTTTTTTACATTCCCGCACTTCTCTTTTATAGGCATCAACCTTTAAAGTGTCTGACGTTGTGTTTTCAAACCAGCTACCCATGAAAAAATGTATAATACTGTAGCCTTTTATCTGTTTTTGTTGACCCATTTTCCTTGACTTTTCTCAGACTTCTCTATGCCTTTCTGTTTCCACTACCCCCTGGTGAAATCATCCCAGGGGTCATGATCTGGTGCCAGTTGCAATGAAGATTTCCATAGACCACTAGGGTTGTCAGCCTATCTCCACCTTCAGGAGTTCTGTGAAGACCATCGGGTACTTAGATTCTGTGCACACCTCCACCATCAGGAGTTCTGGTGAAGGCCATCTGGTACTTAGATTCTGTGCCCACCTCCTCCATCAGGAGTTCTGGTGAAGACCATCTGGTGCTTACATTCTGTGCCCACCTCCACCATCAGGAGTTCTGGTGAAGACCATCTGGTGCTTAGATTCTGTGTCCACCTCCACCATCAGGAGTTCTGGTGAAGACCATCTGGTACTTAGATTCTGTGCCCACCTCCACCATCAGGAGTTCTGGTGAAGACCATCTGGTACTTAGATTCTGTGCCCACCTCCTCCATCAGGAGTTCTGGTGAAGACCATCTGGTACTTACATTCTGTGCCCACCTCCACCATCAGGAGTTCTGGTGAAGACCATCTGGTACTTACATTCTGTGCCCACCTCCACCATCAGGAGTTCTGGTGAAAACCATCTGGTACTTACATTCTGTGCCCTGGAAGACCCCTCATCACCTACCAGAGGGTATGATTAGAGATTCAAACTGTAAGAGGAAAGGGAATCAAGTTGTTGGCAGTCTTCTTTGTTGAATATGCCTCCCGGAGACAAGAATAGAATGAAGAAGATCAAGGTATAATAAAGTTCTTAAAGTATCAACTCCCCTCAAAAAACGGCCTCAGCTGTCCAGAAAACTCTTACATTCATTTGAAGAGTGGATAGAAGGCTCTTCCTTAGATTCTTGGCCTGAGATACTTCATATTTTTCGGTGCTAGAACAGTTTGTTTAGCTCTGAGAGCACTTCAATTTCTTCCCACGTAATGGACCGTCTTTCATCTTTCACAAACTTTGAAAACTGATGTTCCGCATATGAGAAATTGCCCTAATTTTGAAGTTGAAATGGATTTGATGTCTCCTTCAGTTTTGATCTTTGTGATTTTCGGTTGGGTCATTCTGAGCCTCGGCACCTTTTAATCCATTTCCATTTATGATGATCAATCTGTTTTTGTAAACACACAAGTTTATGCCAAAGTAAACCTCTGGAGAACTCGCAGACAAGTCTTTCAAATCCTGCGAAAATCAGTAGTGTATGGTTTTTTTCACTCAAACATTGTAAAACATGGTACAAGAATAAGACAAGAGGATACACAAGGATTCTAGGAGAAAGGTTGAGGTGGTTTAACCCTCTTAGTCCTGAAGATTTCAGATATTGATTGAGCTATTCTTGAACAGACACTTACCAAGAAAAACCTATTTCAAGTTGCTTTTCTGTAAAATATTCTTGTATTTAATTTTTTTTTTCAAACTGAATGTTATTGAATGACTTTGTACAGGTATTACAGAAAATGTACGTCTAAGTCAGGGTTTAGACCTTATAGAGGCCTGACTGTGGCCAGTGGGAGTAAAAAAAGGCTCCAGTGAGCAGTGGAAGTAAAAGATTATGTATTGCCTGTGGTTAGTGGAAAGGAAAATAGTGCCCCATCATTGGTGTCTGTGGGAGGAATAGTGTCCCATCATTGGTATCAGTGGAAGGAATAGTGCCCCATCATTGGTATCAGTGGGAGGAATAGTGCCCCATCATTGGTGTCAGTGGGAGGAATAGTGTCCCATCATTGGTGTCAGTGGGAGGAATAGTGTCCCATCATTGGTATCAGTGGGAGGAATAGTGTCCCATCATTGGTATCAGTGGGAGGAATAGTTTCCCATCATTGGTATCAGTGGGAGGAATAATGTCCCATCATTGGTATCAGTGGGAGGAATAGTGCCCCATCATTGGTATCAGTGGGAGGAATAGTGTCCCATCATTGGTATCAGTGGAGGAATAGTGCCCCATCATTGGTATCAGTGGGAGGAATAGTGCCCCATCATTGGTATCAGTGGGAGGAATAGTGCCCCATCGTTGGTGTCTGTGGGAGGAATAGTGCCCCATCATTGGTATCAGTTCGAGGAATAGTGCCCCATCATTGGTATCAGTGGGAGGAATAGTGTCCCATCATTGGTATCAGTGGAGGAATAGTGCCCCATCATTGGTATCAGTGGGAGGAATAGTGCCCCATCATTGGTATCAGTGGGAGGAATAGTGCCCCATCGTTGGTGTCTGTGGGAGGAATAATGCCCCATCATTGGTATTATTGAGAGGAATATTGACCCATTGGTGTTGGTAGGAGGAATAGTGCCCCACTGTTTGTGTCAGTGGGAGAAACAGTGCCCCATCATTGGTGTCAGTGGGAGGAACAGTGCCCCATCACTGGTATCAGTGGGAGGAATGAGGATGAGTGCCCCATCATTGCTGTTGGTTGGAGGAATAATGGCCCGTCATTGGTATTAGTGGGGGAAATATGCCCCCTCATCTGTCTAAGCATTTCTTTGTATTTTCTTTCTGTCAAAGTAGTCTAATGAAAGCGCTAGATGAATTTCCAAGAGTCCAAATTCTTTTAATGATCAAATTGGTTCAAAGCAGGGAAACACAAATCCAACACATGTCGGGGGTCGAATTCTCCCTTCTTCAGGGCTCTGGTTTAGGAATAGTAGGACACATAAGATGATATGAAAACCAGGGGCTAATATTTGGTGGTGTAATTGTTGTAATTGTGGAATCTGTATGGCAAAATCAGGGGTAGTATTGTGTGTGGAAGAGAGGAAAGTCTTTTTATCTATCTATCTATCTATCTATCTATTATCTATCTATCTATCTATCTATCTATTTATTATCTATCTATCTATCTATTATCTATCTATCTATCTATCTATCTATCTATCTATCTATCTATTTATTATCTATCTATCTATCTATCTATCTATCTATCTTATCCAATTTCACATATTTATTCTTTTTATCTATTTTCTATCTATCTTGGCCGGCACAGCGGCTTAGTGGTTAGCACGTCTGCCTTGCAGTAAATGGGTCATGGGTTTGATTCCCGACCATGACGCCTCCTGCATGGAGTTTGCATGCTTTCCCTGTGCTTGCGTGGGTTTCCTCTGGGTGCTCTGGTTTCCTCCCACACTCCAAAGACATGCTGGTAGGTTAATTGGATCCGGTCTAAAATTGTCCCTAGTATGTGTATGTATGAATGTGAGTTAGGGACCTTAGATTGTACACCCCTTGAGGGTTAGGGACTGATGTGAATGTACAATATATATGTAAAGTGCTGCGTAAATTGACAGCGCTATATAAGTACCTGAAATAAATCAATCTATCTTATCCAATTTCATGTATTTATTCTTTTTACCTATTTTCTATCTATCTCTGAATCTATGTAAATATCTATCTGTCTATCTATCTATCTATCTATCTATCTATTATCTATCTATCTATCTATCTATCTATCTATCTATTATCTATCTATCTATCTATTATCTATCTATCTATCTATCTATCTATCTATCTATCTATCTCTCTATCTATCTATTATCTATCTATCTATCTATCTATCTATCTATCTATCTATCTATTATCTATCTATTATCTATCTATCTATCTATCTATCTATCTATCTATCTATCTATCTATCTATCTATCTATCTATTATCTATCTATCTATCTATCTATCTATTATCTATCTATCTATCTATCTATCTACCTTTGTCTCCAGCTGTCTGTCTGGATACATAGTGGTGAACCATATCTAATGCAGAATGTTCTATATAATTGTACCCTTGGAGCTCCCCCCAGGCACTGGAGATGTACATCACATGGAGTGTCCGGTATTGTGGATACAGATGATTTTGGACAGCTGTGTTAGGGAATGTAATAGGTTTTTGTGTCCTTGGAGAGTGAAGTTTCCATTTTACAAAGTTGGGAAGTGCAGACATCCTGGGCTGACTAGTCATTAAGTCACATGTCCGCCTCTGATTCCCGCGTTAAGCCGGCGCAGTCCGTTGCAGCTCGCAGAAAAATTGCCGTGTCGCTTTAATCTTTTTCTGCGTCCATCTCGTCCAGATGACACGGAAGGAGACCTTTTTTCCGTACAGATGCGGAGAACCGGACTCTGGAACAATGCTGACAATCTTGGCAGGGCACTTCCAGCTCTCTCCGGCTTTTCCTCTGAAATGAGACTATTGCAAGTCATCCGCTCTGCGTGCCAGTTATTGTGAAGCCAACTTGGATGCTGATTCGGCCAAACACAGAACTGATTAAACAAAAATTTTGTCTGTGTTAGAGAGCGCCGCCGAGCACAAAGACCGCAGGAAAACAAAGGGAAAACATGGCGCAGCAAAGGCGGCTATTGCACACCTTTAGAATACAGGTTCAGTTTCTATAATAATAATAACAAGAATGTATATATTAAATAAATGTATAATATTTCAAAATAATATATACATTAAAATATATATATAAATATATATAAAAAATGTTTATTTATATATATATATATATATACACACAAGTAAATCATATCTAGTTGGATAGATAAGTCATTGTGCATTAAAGTGGAACCCTAGCCAGACAGCTAAATGAAATACAAATACATATTTTGTCTTCAGAAGGATTTCTGATTAATTTCTGCCTTATCATGCAGGCAGGCCTTCCAGACAGCAGGGCTACATCACTTTCCCCACTAATACAGTTTAGCTACCATCCATTCAATAGAGCCTGATGGGAAAGCTCTGCTTTATGTCTTCCTCCCCAAATGCTTTTGTGTATTTTTTTTTTGGGGGGTACCTAGTTTTGGTTCCTATTTCTAGTCAGATTGCCTGGACGATTCCACCAGAATCCCGGCATGTGGGAATCCCAGCGTGTCACTAGAACTAGAGTCCCCATTGGAAGATTTCCCCGTGTTCTGGTTTCAACCCACAGTTTGGGATTTTCTTTTAATTTTCACTTTCGGTGATAAGAGACTGCAGGAGTCCCCCCATTGACTGATTCGACACTACTTAGGAATTGTGGGTTTTTATTTATGTATATAATTGGTTGCATGCTTTTGGAGCTCTTCCTGCCCTATTGGAGGCATTTGTATTTATTTTCTTTCGTAACTTTTGTATGTGTTTTTTTATGGGAATATCTCTTGTAATGAAGTTTATATTGATAGAGGAGGTATTTCTCCTGAAACACGTTGGCTTTACCTGTTACCAGTGAATTATCAACTTCAATAAACTTCTTATACATACCTTCAAGTGTGAAAAACCTTCCCATATGGAAGAAAAATATATTTGAAATATATTTTTAAAATATTCTTCCCAAATATATTAACATATATTTGAAATACTAAATTTTTGGCCATATTCAATATATTTAAAAATCTATTTAAATAAATATATATATATACACTGTATGTTAAAATGAGTTTTGATTACAAAATATATGAAAAATATTTTTAATATTACATTTTCAAATATACTTTATGTCTTTAACAATACATTTAATCTATGTTTTTGGAATGCATTTACAAATATATGTAAAATACATGTTAAAATTACTTTTTTATATGTTAAAAAAAATCAGAAGAATATATTTTTTAAAAATATATTTAACAAATTGATTTCACATATTTTGTAATATATAAAAAACACATTTCAACATGCTATATATATATATATATATATATATATATATATATATATTTATATATATATATATATATATATATATATATATATATTTATTTATTGAATTATATTTTGAAATATATTGAATACGGCCAAAATTGTAGTATTTCAGTTATATGTCAATATATTTGGGAAGAATATTTTTAAAATATATTTCAAATATATTTTTCTTCCATGTGGGAAGGTTTTTCACACTTGAAGGTATGTATAAGAAGTTTGTTGAAGTTTATCATTCACAGGTAACAGGTAAAGCCAGGGGCGGACTGACCATTTGGAAACTCGGGCACTGCCCGAGGGCCCGGGGTCAGTAGGGGGCCCCATGAGATGCCCCTGGTACCTTTTTCATAGGCTTTTTTGAGTTTGGGCAAGGACACAGGGGCCCCATGATCCCCTATTGCCCGGGGGCCCCTTGAGTTGTCAGTCCGCCCCTGGTCTCGCACGTGGCCTAAGCAAGCAGACAAGCCTACCCCCAACGTGAACTGACCTTCTGGGCAATGCAGGACTTTTCACAATGACTCTTTGATATGTATGTGGTGGCAGAAGCAATTGAAAGGAAGAAGGGAGGTTTGGAAGTTCGATGAAAAAGTATGAAAAATATGTATTGATCCATAAAAAAACAGAACATGCAGCACCAGGACTATTTTTTGCACTGATCACTGTATTGGTGTCACTGGGGATGTCAGTGACCCCAAGTCAGTTCCTCCCCAGTGTCAGAACGTCCGCCGCAGTCTCGCAGTCCCGCCATAAGTCGCTGATTGAAGCAATAAGTTGCTGATCGCCGCCATTACTAGTACAAAAAAAAAGATTCCAGTATCTATACCGCCATTTGTAGACGCTATAACTTTCACGTAAACCAATTAATTTACACGTATTGGGATTTTTTTTTAGCCAAAACGTTGCAGAATACATTTTGGCCTAAATTTATGACAAAATTCAATTTTTTTTCATTTTTACTGGCCATGTTTAGTAGCAAAAAGTAAAAAAATATTGTTTTTTTCCTCAAAATTGTCGGCCTTTTTTTTTTATAGCACAAAAAAATAAAAAAAATGCACAGGCGATCAAATACCACCAAAAGAAAGCTCTGTTAGTGGGAAAAATTAATTTGGGTGCAGCATTGCATGACTGTCAGTTAAAATACATTTTTAAAAGTAAAATTTTTTTACTGGACATGTTTTATAGCAAAAAGTCAAAAATAGTTTTTTTCTCAAAATTGCCTTTTTGATTTTATAGCGCAAAAAAATAAAGGGGGGGGGATCCAGAAAGGGGGAGGGGTTAATGATCATTCTTGAGCTGATTTTGACCGCTCTGTAACATGATGGTCAAACACATCGGGTAAGCCTTCTTTGCGCATGGAGTGGGGTGATATGTGTTTTACACGGTTATCATTTGGTCATCTAGCTATTGAAGATTCCAGTTTGCACCTTTGATAGTTTAAATTTTTTTTTGGAATTTTTATATTTTTATATTATCTTGGAAATAATGTCACATCTAGCCAGGACCGGATCTAGCCTGTCTGGTCTGGGGGTGCAGTAAAAAAAGTCAGGGGGGCATATTGCCTGTGGAGAGGCAATGAGAGTCTGCCACACAGTGTCACGACCTGGGAAATACGAGTATGCATCAGGCTGACACAGAACCTGTCCTCCTTCTATCAGATGTCCCTATCAGAGTCCCTCTGTAAATCAGGAGTCCTCATCAGAGGCCTCCTTTACATTGAGTTCCCATCAGCTTGCCCTCTTACATCAGGTGTCCCCATGAGAGTGCCTCCATCAGAGTTCCCCGTTACATCAACTGTCCCCAACAGAGTGCCCCCTTACATCATGGTCCCTATCAGAGTGCCCCTTTATATTAGCAGTCCCCAACAGAGTACACCCTTACATCAGGTGTCCCTATCAGAATGCCCCCTTGTCCCATCAGAGTCCCCATCAGAGTGCCCCCTTACATCAGGTGTCCTATCAGAGTCCCCATCAGAATGCCTTTTTACATCTCGTGTTCCCATCAGAGTGCCCCCTTACATCAGGTGTCCCATCAGAGTGCCCCCTTACATCAGGTGTCCCATCATAGTCCTCATCAAAATGACCCCTTACATCTGGTGTCCCCATCAGATTGCCCCTTTACATCAGGTGTCCCATCAGAGTCCCCATCAGAGTGACCCCTTACATCAGGTGTCCTATCAGAGTCCCTATCAGAATGCCCCCTTACATCTGGTGTCCCCATCAGAGTGCCCCCTTACATCAGGTGTCCTATCAGAGTCCCTATCATAATGTCCCCTTACATCTGGTGTCCCCAACAGAGTGTCCCTTTACATCAGGTGTCCTATCAGAGTCCCCATCAGAGTGTCCCCTTACATCAGGTGTCCTCATCAGAGTCCCTGTCAGAGTGCCCCCATATATCAGGTGTCCTATCAGAGTCCCCATTAGAGTGTCCCCATCAGAATGTCCCCTAACATCAGGTGTCCTATCAGAGACCCCATCAGAATGCCCCTTACATCTGGTGTCCCCAACAGAGTACCCCTTTACATCAGGTGTCCCCATCAGAGTTCCCATCAGTGTGTACCCTTACATCGGGTGTCCCCTCACAGTGCCCCCTTACATCAGGTGTCCCCATCACAGTCCCCATCAGAGTGTCCCCTTACATCAGGTGTCCCCATCAGAGTGCCCCTTTACATCAGGTGTCCCCATCACAGTCCCCATCAGAGTGTCCCCTTACATCAGGTGTCCCCATCAGAGTGCTCCCCTTATGTGGATTGTACCCATCTGAGTGCCTCCTTACATCAACTGACTGGCTCATGGATCAGTAGATGCATTTTTGGAGATCTGAGGTGGCACAGCTAGAATCTGGGACCCCAGCACCCCCCAGGATCCGGCCCTACATCTAGCTTTACGGATATACAGCTAGGACAGCACTATGATGGCTTATTTCTTTTTAAGGGTGAGGTTTTTATCCATACTGTATGTTTTGCAAATTCTTTGTATCAGAATTTCGGAGATATGAGGGGACACAGCTAGAATCTGGGACCCCAGCACCCCCCAGGATCCGGCTCTACATCTAGCTTTACGGATGTACAGCTAGGACAGCACTATGATGGTTTATTTCTTCTTTAGCGCGAGGTTTTTATATGTACTGTATGTTTTGCACATTCTTTGTATCAGAATGTAGCGTTGGCAGCTTACGATCTATTGGAACCGGCGCAGATTTTGATGGTTTATTTACATAACGCAAGACATGTTAACATGCGAGAGAGTGCGCATACGTGCCAACGCACCGCCAGGCAGTAGACGGGCCCGGAGTCATCGGTAAAAGCATTGCTCCTTTTATATTTGACAGAAGCCACAAGAAAAAAAAAATGCATTCACAGCTCTGAAAATACATGTGTGCTTCCTGCGATCATCATTGCGGGTAAGGACATTAATAATAGTGTCCAGTATTGGAGCCGACACTATCAGGCGCACAGTAAATGCACGCTTCAACCTCTAATTTATAGAACTCTAACCATCTTATTTATAATCCATCCCGCTCTACAACGGCATGGAATAAGTACAGAGAGCCTAAATTACCACTGAAAGGCTATGAATATTTATTAACATTGTAATTTATCAAATATCTTTCGGCAATCGTTTAAAAAAAAAAAATAAAAAGGCAAACGGAGATACAGAGAGGGTAAATTATACGCGAGCCGCGGATTTACAGTCAACGCGGATACAAGTCTGAAAATGACCAATTTGTTTTCACGGAAGTTATTATATCTGCTTGTCAAAGAATCCAGCTCAGTGATAGGATCTCTAATGCCCCGGGTTCACACTGATGCGGTGCGGAATTTGCAGTGTTTTTTGTGCAAATTCCGCACTGCATCACAATAGCACCCCATTCATGTGAACCGCTGCGGGTGTGTATGTTACATTAACCACTTCTAGTCCGGACACTTTCCACCCCCCCTTCCAGTCCGGACACTTTCACCCCCTTCCAGTCCGGACACTTTCACCCCCTTCCAGTCTGGACACTTTCACCCCCTTCCAGTCTGGACACTTTCCCCCCCTTCCAGTCCGGACACTTTCACCCCCTTCCAGTCCGGACACTTTCACCCCCTTCCAGTCCGGACACTTTCACCCCCTTCCAGTCCGGACACTTTCACCCCCTTCCAGTCCGGACACTTTCCCCCCTTCCAGTCCGGACATTTTCACCCCCTTCCAGTCCGGACACTTTCCCCCCTTCCAGTCCGGACACTTTCCCCCCCTTCCAGTCCGGACACTTTCACCCCCTTCCAGTCTGGACACTTTCCCCCCTTCCAGTCCGGACACTTTCCCCCCCTTCCAGTCCGGACACTTTCACCCCCTTCCAGTCCGGACACTTTCCCCCCCTTCCAGTCCGGACACTTCCCCCCTTCCAGTCCGGACACTTTCACCCCCTTCCAGTCCGGACACTTTCACCCCCTTCCAGTCCGGACACTTTCACCCCCTTCCAGTCTGGACACTTCCCCCCCCTTCCAGTCCGGACACTTTCACCCCCTTCCAGTCTGGACACTTCCCCCCCCCCTTCCAGTCCGGACACTTTCCCCCCCTTCCAGTCTGGACACTTTCACCCCCTTCCAGTCCGGACACTTTCACCCCCTTCCAGTCTGGACACTCCCCCCCCTTCCAGTCTGGACACTTTCCCCCCCTTCCAGTCCGGACACTTCCCCCCCCTTCCAGTCCAGACACTTCTCCCCCCCTTCCAGTCCAGACACTCCCCCGCCCCCTTCCAGTCCGGACACTTTCCCCCTTCCAGTCCAGGCCAATTTTCAGCTTTCAGCGCTATCACACTTTGAATGACAATTGCGCGGTCATGCAACACTGTACCCATATGAATTTTATAGCAATTTTTTGAGACAGATAAAGCTTTATTTTGGTGGTATTTATTCACCACTGGGATTTTTATTTTTTTTGCTATGTAAATGAAAAAGTCCAAAAATTTGGAAAAAAAGTGTTTTTCTTATAAAATTTTGCAAAAGAATAATATTTCATCATAAATCTTGGCCAAAATTTATTCCGTTATCTTTTTAGTAAAAAAAATAACCCAAATTAGTTTATAACCAAAAATTATAGTTTTTAAACATTTTCTTTTACATTTATTTTTTATTTTTTTATATTATTATTTATGTTTTTGTTTTGTTTTTTACATACTGTCACCCTAGCAGTATATTGTCACCATGGCGACACTGTACTACTTGTGGGGGGTGATGAAGATTTTTTTTTTTTTCTACACTGATTGCTTTTACACCCATAAAGGCTGTAAAAGCAATCATTTCTCCTCTCTGGCTGCAATCTTGCAGCCATTGAGAAATACTGTGTGAGCTGTGATTGGTCACAGCTTGTCACATGGTACAAGGCTGTTGTGAATAGCCCTGTACCATGTGACCTCTATGATCATTCACAGATTTCACACGTAGTAAGCAATGAGGTCCCGTACGATGATCGGTGTTTCACTGTGTCCGGAGGACACAGCAGGCACCGGATCGCGGTGCTGCGCACTCCCAGGGAGCGTGCACAAGCCGTTTATAAATGGCCACCCGACCCTGCACTGCCACTGTCCGGCCATTTATATACAATGGCCAGACGGGAAGTGGTTAAGCAGTTGCCACCTGACCTATAGCCAGATGGCAGTCGGGCGAGCAGCTCGTCCCTCCGGGTGGACGTCATATGACGTCCTTTCTGGATTGCACAGTGCACATGCCCGCAGGGCCACTCTGCGGCGCGATCTGTCACCGCTGTGTACCTCGGACTCAGCTGATGACAGATCTGTGTACCTGCCCCATTGCCAGTACCATGTGACCTGCTGTGACCAATCACAGCAGGTCACATGACAGTTGTATACAATGGATGGCTTCCTTTCATGCCATCCATTGTGTACAAGTGTGTCTAGCTGTGAATGGTCAGAGCAATCACATGCACAAGCTGGGCCAATCACAGCCCAGCTGTGTCATGTGATTAGCTGTGGCCAAATCACAGCTAAGCACACAAAAAAAAAACCCCGAATGAATCGATTTCATTCAGGTAAAAGCTTGCTTGTAGCCAAAGACAAAGATTTTCACCAAACACATGTAGCAGAATACATCTCGGCCTAAATTTATGAAGAACAATTATTTATTTGCAAACTTTTATAACAGAAACAAAGAAAAAAATGCATAAGTATGAACCCGGGCTCAAGACGAAAAATGTTTATTATTATTATTTGGTACAGAGCAGGGAAGGGTTAAAACTGCCATTTTATTTTTTTTTTTTTTAGCTACCGTTGACTCATTAGAAAAATTTCCCTTTGCTTTCTGCCCTGTAGGCTCAACAGGAAGTGAAGAATATATTTTGAATGTGAGGAAATTCCCCCATTGGAAGATTTCCCCTTGGTTCCTGTCCCAGTGGTTTTACTCTCACATTCATTCTCAGTGACCTTGGAAATCAGGACAGGCAGCAAAAAATCCAGACAGGGTTTCTAACCTCCTAATGCCCAATCTATCCTAATCTATTTCAAATTTATAAAAAAAAAAAAAAGTTTCCCTTTTGATTATATTTAAAGCAGATATTCATACACAGAGGTCTACCAGAAAGTGTACTTGTTTCCTGCCAGAGCCATGGCCTTACATTTGCACCTATCCTGGCTACTTTTTAAGTAAAAGTGGAATTATCTCTCTGATAAGTAAAAAAACTCCTATTTTCTTTTTTTTGTGGGCATATTATTGGTATTTGTTGTTTTATTCCACAGAAAAATTAAATATCAAAAAAGAGTTATAACATTATTATTATTATTAATATTATTATTATTATTAATAATAAATATTATTATAACATTTAAAGCAACAATTGAAAATAATGTAGTTTTGGGGGGGTTTTTTTACTTTTATTTTTGAGTATTTTATTTTTATTTTATTTTTTTCACATAACATAAAAACATAGCAAATAAAATGTAATTAAAATGTTTAAAGAAACAATACAAAAGAAAGTATTTGTGTTTTTTTTTCTTTTATTGATGACCTCTATATTTTAGCAACAATGGAAAATAATGCAGTTGTGTTTTTTTTTACTTTTATTTTTGAGTATTTTATTTTTTTCACATAACATAAAAACATAGCAAATAAAAAACTTGATTAAAATGTTTAAAGCAATAATACAAAAGAAAGTATTTGTGTTTTTTTTTTTACTTTTACTGATGACTTCTATATTTTAGCAACAATGGAAAATAATGCAAATTATGTGGACAGCCTTCCCAGAAGAGTTGAAGCTATTATAGTTTGTTTTTTTTTTTACTTTTATTTTTGAGTATTTTATTTTATTTTTTTCACATAACATAAAAACATGGCAAAAAAACGTAATTAAAATGTTTAAAGCAGCAATACAAAAGAAAGTATTTGTGTGTTTTTTTTACTTTTACTGATTACTACTATATTTTAGCAACAATGGAAAATAATGTAGTTGTGTTTTTTTTAACTTTTATTTTTGAGTATTTTATTTTTATTTTATTTTTTTCACATAACATAAAAACATAGCAAATAAAAAACTTGATTAAAATGTTTAAAGCAATAATACAAAAGAAAGTATTTGTGTTTTTTTTTTTACTTTTACTGATGACTTCTATATTTTAGCAACAATGGAAAATAATGTAGTTGTGTTTTTTTTTTAACTTTTATTTTTCAGTATTTTATTTTTATTTGATTTTTTTCACATAAAATAAAAACATGGCAAAACAAAAAACTTAATTAAAATGTTTAAAGCAACAATACAAAAGAAAGAATTTGTGTTTTTTACTGTTTTTTACTTTTACTGTTGACTACTATATTTTAGCAACAATAGAAAATAATGTAGTTGTGGGGGTTTTCAACTTTAATTTTGAGTATTTTATTTTTTTCACAAAAAATATAAAAAGGCAAAAAAAAGATATTAAAATGTTTAAAGCAACAATACAAAAGAAAGTATTTGTGGTTTTTTTTTTTACTTTTACTGTTGACTATTATATTTTAGTAATTTCTGTCACATGAAGAAAAAAATGGCAAAAAAACTAAATTAAAAGGTTTTGCAACAATGCACATGTTTATTTTTGTTTTTGTTTTTTTGTTCTTTTGCATATTGTATTGTTATTTTTTTTCACAAGAAAGAAAACAAATGGCAAAAAAGTGAATTCAAATGTTTAAAGCAACAGTACACAAGAATGTATTTTTTTACTATTTTTTAGTTATTTGATATTTAATTCACAGACAGAAAAAAATAGCAGAAACCTAAATAAAAAAAAAACCAGTTTAAAGTAATAATACAAAAGATTGTATTTGTGTTTTAATACTTTTAAATTTTGTATATTTTATTGTTATGTGCTTATTTTTTTACAAAAAATGGCAAAAAAACTAAATTAAAAAGATTAAAGGCTAATACATAAGAATGTATTTTGTGTATTTTATTATTTTTTCTTTTTTCATGTTAAAGAAAAGAAAACAAAAAAATTAAAGCAACCGATATGTCTTTGCATGTGCATGCTGGGTTTTTTTTAATATACATTTTTATTTTTTAACTTTTACTTTTTTAGATTTTATTGTTTTGGGTTTTTCTACAAAAAGAAAACAACACAAAATGGTAAAAAAAAATTAAATCAACAGGTATGCCTTTGCTTTGTCTTCTGCACAGCAACAGGGTTGAAAACATTTTCAAATATACTCTATGTCTTTAAATAATACATTTAATCTACATTTTTGGAATACTTTTGTAAATAGATGTAAAAATATATGTTAAAATGACTTTTTTAACCTCCCTGGCGGTATTCCTGAGTGTAGCTCGGGGTAAAGTTTCAGCACCACAAGCGGTAACCCCCCCGAACTACACTCGGGAATACACTGCAGCGTTGCTCCGGGATCCCTCCAGCACTTACCTTGTCCTGCGCTCCCGCGATGTCCCCCCTGCAGTGTCCCCGGCAATGTCCTCCGGCCGATGCCGGCATCTGTCTTCCGGGTTCCGTCCCCTGCGACGTCGGGACGTACGGGGGACGGAACTGGCGGGAAATTCAAAAATGTGAAAAAGTGACATTCACTAAATACACTAAAATCACATAGTATAACATTCCTGTATCAAACCATTTCACATACATTTTGTCCCGAGTGCTTTGTCCGGCGCCCTGCCTGTTACTGTTCTTTCTGCCTGGAAACTGAGAAACGTCCATGGCGTCCAAAAAGCGTCCCTTTAGGTCAAAATCGCACAAAATGCACTATATATATATATATATATATATATATTTTTTTTTTTTTTTTTTTTTTTTAATTTATTTTTTTTTATATATATATATATAAATTGCATATGTGCTAAAAAAAAAAGAAAAAAAAAGACTTAAAAAAAAAATCAAACAGAGTAAAATCTCTACAGATGTGTCACCTGTCACCTTGGTTTATCGCTGTGTTCTTCAATTGCAAATAAACCTTGCACCTATTTTATTCCTCCTGCCAGGTAAAACAAAAATGACTCCATCAATCTTTTTCACTACAGGCCTTTAAAACGCCCAAAAGGCAATTAATAGGATTTTCATGATTTTCGAGCCCACGATAGATTTGGAGATGAAAGCTGACGTGGGCTATTGAAAGTTAAGCGAAGAGCTGCCACTCTCTCCCAATAAAGAGCAGGATTGGCTGGGGAAATCAATAAGCCGTTCTGTGCTTTGCCGCTTGCCAGTCACTGTCAGTCCCAGAAAACAACAGATTATTTTTATTAAGCTCTGTCATTAGGTGTTACAGAGCCGGGAGGACGCCGATCACTCAGCGACACGCCAATGGAGCATTCGTCAAAGGGAAAAGCTTTCTTTGGGTATAATGGGAATTTGAAGGGAAACTAGAATGGTTTTAGTTCGCTTTATTTATTTATTTTTGTTGGTTTTTATGTTCTTTTACCTGATGTTCTGTTCATCTGTTTATATATATATATATACATATATATATATATATATATTATTTTTTTTTATGTACAGTATGTATATATAGATATATGTATGTATGCTGAGATCGCTTCCTCCTTCTGTGATGTTTATTTTGGTGGAGTATTGATGTGATCCCTGCATGGTAGATTAACGATACATCAGGGGTGTCCCACTCTATTTTGGATATATATATATAAATATATATGTATATATATATATTTATTATATACATATATATATATGTATATATTTATCTATTTATTTATATATATATATTTTTTTGTTTATGTACGTATGTGTATATATATATATATATATATATATATATATATATATATATATATAATTTATATATATATATATATATATATATATATATATATAAAATTTATATATATATATATATGTATATTTTATGTATATATATATATATATATATATAATACTTTTATTGCATATATGTATCTATATTTATATATATATATATTTATTTATTTATTTATTCATTTATTTATTTACTGCATAAAAATTTGGTTTCACAAATAAACACTTTAAACATGACAAAGGATTCCCAGAGCACTATATTTTTTTTCCTAAAGAGAAACCACAGCTGTAAATGTCTCTTTTCAGACACTCTAAAACCCAACCAGTTTTTTCATTTATGTTTCATTATGAAGACTTCCTCAGTACCTAGTTTTCAAAGGTGATCTCTTGCACAATTCCTGCCGCAGTACCCCTGCAGGCTAAGACAGGGTCTGCATGTGTGATGGGAGTGCCTAAGTGAAGGAACTGGTGACTGGAACTCAGGAGTGCTCATATCAATACACAAAGGTGAGAGTGTTTCTTTAGGTATACTTTAAAGTGCCTGAAGCCAAACTCCGGACAGAAAAAAACATTAATGTTCTATTTTTATTTATTTATTTAATACAAACAGGTTAAGTAGCTGGATTTGACACAATATCAGCCTCTTGCAGTTCCTGTACAGCACACTGGGAGAGGGAGAAGCAGCACAAGGAGACAATCAATGGTGCTGCAGTGCTCATATGCTAACAAGGAATATGCTGATAGGAGGAGGGAGCAGAGTGACAGAGAGATGAGCTCATCAGCCTGTGGGGAGGTGCAACAGTAAATATACAGAATCCAGCTGCAGGAACAGAACTTGTATTAAAGTCAATGATCAACCTTACAGACAGCCTGACCAGAAGGCACCCCACAGGTTGTAGAGGTAATGAAGAACGGAGCAAGTCTTGGATGTGCTGACAGCATCTATTTCAGAAGGTGGAAGGAGCAAGTATTGGACGTGCTGACAGCGTCTATCTCAGAAGGTGGAAGGAGCAAGTCTTGGACGTGCTGACAGCGTCTACCGCAGAAGGTGGAAGGAGCAAGTATTGGACGTGCTGACAGCGTCTATTTCAGAAGGTGGAAGGAGCAAGTATTGGACGTGCTGACAGCGTCTATCTCAGAAGGTGGAAGGAGCAAGTCTTGGACGTGCTGACAGCATCTACCGCAGAAGGTGGAAGGAGCAAGTCTTGGACGTGCTGACAGCGTCTACCTCAGAAGGTGGAAGGAGCAAGTATTGGACGTGCTGACAGTGTCTGTCTCAGAAGGTGGAAGGAGCAAGTCTTGGACGTGCTGACAGCGTCTGTCTCAGAAGGTGGAAGGAGCAAGTCTTGGACGTGCTGACAGCGTCTATTTCAGAAGGTGGAAGGAGCAAGTCTTGGACGTGCTGACAGCGTCTGTCTCAGAAGGTGGAAGGAGCAAGTCTTGGACGTGCTGACAGCATCTATATCAGAAGGTGGAAGGAGCAAGTCTTGGACGTGCTGACAGCGTCTATTTCAGAAGGTGGAAGGAGCAAGTATTGGACGTGCTGACAGCGTCTGTCTCAGAAGGTGGAAGGAGCAAGTCTTGGACGTGCTGACAGCGTCTGTCTCAGAAGGTGGAAGGAGCAAGTCTTGGACGTGCTGACAGCGTCTATTTCAGAAGGTGGAAGGAGCAAGTCTTGGGCGTGCTGACAGCGTCTATTTCAGAAGGTGGAAGGAGCAAGTCTTGGACGTGCTGACAGCGTCTATATCAGAAGGTGGAAGGAGCAAGTCTTGGACGTGCTGACAGCGTCTATTTCAGAAGGTGGAAGGAGCAAGTCTCGGACGTGCTGACAGCGTCTATCTCAGAAGGTGAAAGGAGCAAGTCTTGGACGTGCTGACAGCATCTGTCTCAGAAGGTGGAAGGAGCAAGTCTCGGACGTGCTGACAGCGTCTATCTCAGAAGGTGGAAGGAGCAAGTCTTGGACGTGCTGACAGCATCTGTCTCAGAAGGTGGAATGTGGTCTGGCCGGTCGGCCGGTCGGCCGGTCAGCACCCAAATGTCAGGATCCCAGGAAGGATGGCGTGTCCCTATCCTGTCCCTACTCGTCTGGAACCTTTCCTTATTCACTTTTTCTGACAGATGAGTAACCTGTGCCTACTTTACCCACTCGTAAAATTCACGCCAAACCCGGAAGCCAGGGTCTCAGATTGAGTCTGCCTGACCCAAGATGGCCACCAGAGTCAAATGGGATAGCAGCATCCGACCGGTTAGCTTCTCCAGTGACCCAGGAAACCATAGAGAAACCTTGTTCCTCTTGACTCCCCCTCCCTCTGCTATGCCTGTGCGGTTGAGCACTACCTGCGGCGGAAATGCAGACTGTACCTACCTTAACCCCTGGTTCACATATTCACGTTTGTGCGGGCCACATTTTTCTCTGGCATGAGAGCTCATTCATTTGAATGGACTCCTGTGTCCTGGGACATGCAGGGAAGAAGTCCCTGCACTTGTTCCGAAAACACAGCCCTCATGGGAACCTCGGTTCCCAGTACGATTGCGATTTCCAGTGCGGGCGGCGGGTCATTAGAATTAATGGCACCCTCTCGCAGGTCCGCATTCTTCTGTGTGGGTGGTGCGGCTGCGGATCCGCATTCTTCTGTGTGGGTGGTGCGGCTGCGGGTCCGCATTCTTCTGTGTGGGTGGTGCGGCTGCAGGTCAGCATTCCTCTGTGTGGGTGGTGCAACTGCGGGTCCGTATTCCTCTGTGTGGGTGGTGCGGCTGCGGATCCGCAGCGGTGTGAACCTAGCTTTAAGCTTGCTGCTTCAGCTTTAATTGTCCAGACTGGAGGAGGAACACAACCTGTAAGTGTTACTCATCTCCAGCAGACAAAAATCTGATTTTCTCCCCTGCCACACAGGGCTGTGCTATGTGGCAGAGCTGTTTAAATCACACAACTGGATGGACAGAAGCACAAACCCTCCAGCAAGTAAAACAGCTCCCTTATACGTATCTCATGTGCAGAGGCGTCCCTAGGGTTGGTGTCACCCGGTGCGGTAACACTTGGTGACACCCCTTCCGATGATCCCCGCAGAATGGGTCGGCTCTGCGGATTAAGCATAATGGAGCAGACTCCGATCCCTTATGCTCAATCCGCAGATCCGATCCATCCTGCGAGGATCATCGGCTTTCTTTACAACTTACCTTTTCATGGAGCGGGTCCGGTGTCACCCCGTATAGGTTGAATGCCGATGATCCCCGCAGGATGGTTTGGATCTGCGGATTGGGGAGCATAATAGATCGTCGTCATGCAACCTATACGGGGTGACACCAGACCCGCTCCATGAAAAGGTAAGTTGTAAAGAAAGCCGACGATCCCCGCAGGATGGATCGGATGTGCGGATTGAGCATAATGGATTGGAGTCCAATCCATTATGCTCCCCAATCCGCAGATCCGATCCATCCTGCAGAGATCGTCGGCATGCAACCTAAACAGGGTGACACCGGACCCTCTCCACGAAAAGGTAAGTTGTAAAGAAAGCCGACGATCCCCACAGGATGGATCGGATCTGCGGATTGGGGGATTGGGGAGCATAATAGATCGGAGTCGTGCAATATGACCGTCGGCATGCAACCTATACGGGGTGACACCGGACCCACTCCATGAAAAGGTAAGTTGTAAAGAAAGCCGATGATCCCTGCAGGATGGATCGGATCTGCTGATTGAGCATAATGGATCGAAGTCCGATCCATTATGCTCCCCAATCCGCAGATCTGATCCATCCTGCGAGGATTGTCAGCATGCAGCCTATATGGGGTGACACCGGACCCGCTCCACGAAAAAGTAAGTTGACGATCCCCACAGAATGGATCTGATTGCCTTACAACTTACCTTTTCGTGGAGCGGGTCCGGTGTCACCCCATGCGGTTGGTGTCACCCAGTGCGGGCCGCACCCCCCCCCGCACCTGCCTCGGGATGCCACTGCTCATGTGTATTTAGCTGTTTGCCTGGAGTTCAGTTTAAACAGTGTCATTGAGCCCTCTGTGAGTAATATGATAAATGCACAATAAAAAAAAGAAAAAATAATTACCATACAAACAAAAGCGCATTTCAGTTCTAAGTATTTGATTTCATGGCACTTGAGGGACTAAAGTGTGAAGATTGCAAATTTTTTTAGGGGGAAAAAAAATGAACAATCGGAATTTTCTGTACGTACGGAGGGTAGAAATGGAGAATGTGCCATGAATGCCTCCATTGCAATACTTCAGTATTTTCGGGTATTCGGTTCCCGTAACGCGCTCCAGTGACTCCAATAAACTCGTCTGCACCTGTGCATCTGCCGCTCAAATCCCTTTCCACCACATAATGTGAAGAAATCAACGCAAAGCATTTCTGTGCTCTCGAATACATATGCTAAGCAACCCTGGCTGTGTTGTTTTGCCATCTCGCAACACTCCCAGGCTTTGCTGCATAACAAAGTAGAGAAAACACAATTCGCAATAGTGTAATTATAGCGTCGCGCCACTCAGGACGCCACTGGATAGGCCCCAGAGTGATACACTGCAGACAACGTGGAACAATTGCATATGTCTAGAAGGTTGCTTGAAGGTGTTGGGGGGCTCACGAAAAAAGAAAAAACAGTTGACGTGGAAAAGCCTTTTGTTAGGTATTCTTAGTCGAACGTGACCCTCATCGTTGCAGTCAACAGTCCTCTCGGCTCCTACAAACCTCCAATGCTGGAGAAACTAAGGGGACCTAGGATGGGTTATGAAATCACCTCTCAGTTGGCCACCTAAAGTTGTCACCTCGAGCTGGTAATACCTAAAGTGATACTAAACTCTGGTAGAAATATGAAATTTCTATTCAAGCATGTATCCTTCTGTCAGGGTCCTGTCCACAACAGAAGTTCTGGAAGATCTAGCATTACTGTCAGTACTCTGCATGGCCGCAGAAGTACACATCAGCCTCAGTTTGGTGCCAGACGGCCTTTATAAGGAGGCTCATCACTTCCTCAAGTTGCTGGATGATCTCTAGCTCCCCGTGCCCTTTTCCTGTTTCCTGTGATTCTGACCTGTGATTTCCTGTTACTGACTCGGCTTGCTCCTGGACCTATCTACTCTGATTTACCCCTGATCTGAACTCGGCTTGACTTACAGATACTCTTTCTCTCTAACTCCTCTGTGTATGACCTCAGCTCAGGGGCGGACTGACCATTTGGAAACCTCAGCTATCCCATCTGACTACGTTTGCTCTGATTCCCACCTGGTACCTGACCTTGGCTTGAACCGACTACCCAGTAAACATCTAAATCCCGGAAGGGCTTGCATACCACGCACAGACGCCTCGTGTCTGCAGACCTATCTCCGCGCACCAGCTGTGCTTCTGAGTGGACCACCAACCAGCACTCCTACAGGCGACCTGTGCAACTTTGGGCCAGACTCCCGCTGTCCCACTCTCAGGGGAGTCCGGAACTTAGCCGCAAGGGAAGCCTTTTCTCCATTGGCCTCCATCACCAGGTATGTGATACTAACGCTCTCTGTCTCTGCCATATACCTGTATGAGGAGCTCAAGGGTGGCCTCTTGCACAATCCAAGCACCCCTGGAGATTGAGACAAGGACTGCTGGGCAATGGAAGGGCACAGGTACCAGGAAGCTGGAACTGAAGACTTGAGATGGAACTGCAGCGCCGGTGTCGGGTAAGCAGAGGCTCACCAATGAGGACACCCCCCCTGACTTCTCTCAGACCAGTAGAGAGCAGAGACGGTCACAAGTTGAGTTTGGAGGAAGGCACCAAATCACAAGTAGGATCAAGGTCAGAGACAAGCAGTGCAAGGACAAGGTCATCTAGAGCACAGGGTGAACATGCCTAATTGCCCCCCCCCCTCAAGATGTATGAGCATTATGTGTCAGCCAATATCCCCCCTCCCCATAGAGCACTAATCTGCATGCTTGCCCCCTAAGCATAATGCCCTCCTCCTCCCAGTACAATTCTGCCCCCGTGCTAAAATACCTCCACTCAACATAAATTTTTGCCCCCTCTCCCCGAAATAGAGCACTAATCTACATGCTTGCCCCCTAAGCATAATGCCCCCCTCCTCCCAATACAATTCTGCCCCCATGCTGAAATCCCTCCACCCAACATAAATGTTTGCCCCCCCCCCCCCCTCCATACCCCCAGCTCAAATCCTCTCTCTCCCCATATGTATCTAGCTTATGTCTTCCCTCAAAAAAATAAAAATTTCCCCCTCGTAGCACAAGTTCCTCTTCTCCAATCCCCCATCCTAGCACACGCCCCCCCCCCCCAAATCTCCCTCCCAGCACAGATACCCCCCAATCATCACTACTAGCACAAAGTCCCCCCCAGTAATGTCCCCTCCTTGTGAAAATCCCATCCCCATCTACCATATCACCTTTTCTAGCACAGCCCCCCAAAACCCCCCTCCTAGCACAAATCCTATTCCCTCATCCCCCCTCCCAACACAAGTCACCCCAAATCAATACTCCTAGCACACCTTCCCAAATTTCCCCTCCTAGAACAATTCTAACACCCTGCCTTTCCCCCAAACTTCTCGTGGTGCCCCCCACCTCACATGATACAACAGTGCGCAGGGCAGCTGCCCCTCCCGTCCACCCCTTGTCCCGGCCCTGGGGACAAGTATGTAGGCAGGAGCAGTCTGTTTTCTCCACTTCTACACTGCATCCGTGTGACCCTGGCTGCCATCTTGGGTAACACAGGGTCTCTTTAAGTCTCTACCCCCAGGTTTTGCCACGCATTTGCGAACTGGCTAGTGTAGGGAGAGCATACCTTCCTGTCCGGGACAGGACTAGCAGTAGGGAGAGGTTCTGGAGGAGTAGGGAAAGTTCAGAGCCTACATCTGCACTTCCTTAAACTCCCTCTTGGGTTGTACCGGCCAGGTTGCATTCCACCTCCCTTAGCAAACACTGTCTTCAGCTTGGTCCAACTGACTTTCCGCTGCATTGACTGTCCCCAGTCAGGTGGTCTCCCTGCTGGGCTGTTGTACAAGTTTATCAATACATTAGTTACAGTACTCTGGGCCTCTGTGTGATTGGCAAAAATCAGGAAACAAGGTACAGAATCTATCAGCAAAATCTTGGTCAAGCATCCAGGCCGAGGTTGGTAGCAGAGGTAGGTAGCGGACATAAATAGGAGCTTCTAGGGCAATCAAAGAGCAAAGGTGCCAGGAAGCTGGAATCACGGACTTGAACTTGGGAGCACTGGTGTCAGATAAGCAGAAGCTCAGCAATAAGGACACCCCAACTTCTCTCAGACCAGTAGAGAACAAAGACAGGCCTCAAGACACGTTCCGTAACAACCAGAAGGGAAGGCAAATCACATGTAGGATCAAGGTCAGAGATGAGTAGAGGTTGACAACGTGCAGGCAATGAGGTACAGAATCCATCAGCAAAATCTTGGTCAAGATTCTAGGCCAAGGTTAGTAACACAGATAGACAACAGACATAAACATTTTTTGCAAGGGCAATGGAAGGGCACAGGTGCCAGGATGCTGGAATCACGAACTTGAACTTGGGAGTGCTGATGTCAGGTAAGAAGAAGCTCAGCAATGAGGACATCCCAACTTCTCCCAGACCGGTAGAGAACAAACACAGACCACAAGACAAGTTCGGTAACAACCAGGAGAGAAGGAAAATCACATGTAGGATCAAGGTCAGAGATGAGTACAGGCTGACAACATGCAGGCAACAAGGTACAGAATCCATCAGCAAAATCTTGGTCAAGAATCCAGGCCAAGGTTAATAACACAGATAGACAGCAGACATAAATGTTTTCTGCCAGGGTAATTGAAGAGCACAGGTGCTAGGAAGCTGGAATCACGGACGTGAACTTGGGGGTGCTGATGTCCGGTAAGCAGAAGCTCAGCAATGAAAGGAACCCTGACTTCACCCCGACCAGTAAAGAGCTAAACCGGGTCACAAGCCAGGTTTGGTAACAACTGTGCAGAAAAGCGCCGCATCTTGACTAGGATAAAGGTCAGAGAAAAGTAGAGGTTGGCAACATTCAAGCAATGAGGTACAGAATCTTTCAGCAAAATCTTGGTCAAGAGACCAGGTTGAGATTGGTAACACATGTAGGCAGCAGATATAAACAAGGAGGGGTAGTCTAGAGGCAGGTCAGACGAAAGCCGGGTCAATAACAGAGTCAAGCAGGATTCAGTATTGAGGATGCAGGCTTTCGGTTTGAGTAGTCTACTGGACACCAGAATTTGTGGTGGACATTCCCATGCATCCACACTTAGCTAGGCTTCTTGCCCAAAAGTATGTGCATGAAAATGAGCACCATCTCTGACCTCTAAGAAGAGGTTCCTGACAGCCTCCTCCATATCTTCAAATTCCTTTTTTTTTCTTGCTGCTGTGATCCGATTTCCTGTTAGAGGGTGGCTACATTCATTCTCTATGGTCCACTGTATGTAGGAAAGTAGCCGCACTCTCTTGCTCACTCCCAAGATGGACTATGGACTATGGGATTTATAGAGTGCACGTGACCACAACTAAAGTGCATTGTTCGTTCCAAACAAATGGAAATGAAAGGGAAAAGGAGAAGTTCAGGAGCACAAGGAGGATGTTACAAGGAGAAAAAAAAACACAGTAGAAAATTATTTCATAAAAATCCACTATGTAATGGATGCATAGGGATTATTTTTGAAGAATAAAGATATTGAGCCATTGTTTTTTTTCAAGAACCGCTTTATGCATTGACATATCTTTGTTAGACCCCAATTACTCCACCACCCGCCTCTACTTTCCACCTGAAATTAAAGAAATACTTTTGGGTGGAAGTATATAAAAAAAATCAATGTTTCGACCCACAAATAAACAGGAAAGGCAATTATTTCCAGGCATGCATGACATATTTTCCGACCGCGTCTATATTGAATTACGGCAGTGATATGGGCATTCTTGAGTTGATAGCGTATCAAAGTGACAAAGAGCAGGTCTAAATGGAAACTTATTGACTTCTTCCAGGTGCAAAAAAGCACAATGCGGTCTGAAAGCTAATATAAATTCTTAACCATCGGTGGCTCAACACAAAAAAAAAAGAAAAAAAAGAAAAAAAGCACAATAGGAAATAAAAGCGTCCAGGGCTATGTGTGGTGTGCCATCGCTGTAGAGGTTAATGGAGGAGATAGTCATATTTCTCACTCTGAAACCTCAAAAGTCTCCACGTACAAATAAAAAGGTGCGAGGAGTCATTGAAGATCAGGAATGCGGTCAGCAGTGAGCAAAAATCAATTGGTAGATGTAAGGCCCGAGCCTTTCTGCTGCCGTAATGATTGACCCTCCAGCATTTTGCAATAAGATAAAAGCTTGTATCACACAGTCTCAACTTATGATCGAGCTCTGACCTTTATACTTCATCACTAAAAATATAAAGTGGATACCCTTCATGTTACAAAAAAAAAAAAAAAAGAAAAGAAAAGAAAGATTCTATGCATGTCTTGGCCTTGTTGTACGCTATGATTGAAAAAAATCACCTTTTTAAAGGGAAATTAATAAATAAAATATATATATATACATAGTTGTACTCCAAAGTTTGCATCCCCTGGCAGAAATTGTGAAATTTTGGCATTGATATTGAAAATATGACTGATCATGCCAAAAAATGATCTTTTATTGAAGGGTGATGATCATATGAAGCCATTTATTATCAAATAGTTGTTTGGCTCCTTTTTAAATCATAATTAGAGATGAGCGAATTATTCAAAAATTCGATTCGGCTGATTCGCCGAATTTGCGGAAGAAATTCGATTCGATGCGAATTTATTCGCTGCGAATTTAACTTATTAAAAGGGTTTCTAGGCTTCAGAGAGCCTTTATATTAGTGCAGAACACTGTACCTTTAATTTAAATGCCCTTGGAGTCTGCTGGGGAAGAGAAATAATACTGTCAGTCAGTATGACATGCAGATGAGTGCCGTCGATCTTAGAATCATCGCACACTTCACTCATTTGGGCAGTCACGGGGCACGACGAAGAAGAAGAAGAAGAAGATGAAGAAGAAGAAGAAGAATGAAAAGAAGAAGAAGACGAATGAAAAGAAGAAGAAGAAGAATGAAAAGAAGAAGAAGAATGAAAAGAAGAAGAAGAAGAATGAGAAGAAGAAGAATGAAAAGAAGAAGAAGAAGAAGAATGAAAAGAAGAAGAATGAAAAGAAGAAGAAAAAGAATGAAAAGAAGAAGAAGAAGAATGAAAAGAAGAATGAAAAGAAGAAGAAGAAGAATGAAAAGAAGAATGAGAAGAAGAATGAAAAGAAGAAGAAGAAGAATGAAAAGAAGAAGAAGAATGAAAAGAAGAATGAAAAGAAGAATGAAAAGAAGAAGAAGAAGAATGAAAAGAAGAAGAAGAAGAATGAAAAGAAGAAGAATGAGAAGAAGAATGAAAAGAAGAATGAGAAGAAGAATGAAAAGAAGAATGAGAAGAATGAAAAGAAGAATGAAAAGAAGAAGAATGAAAAGAAGAATGAAAAGAAGAAGAAGAAGAATGAAAAGAAGAAGAAGAAGAATGAAAAGAAGAATGAAAAGAAGAAGAAGAATGAAAAGAAGAAGAAGAAGAATGAGAAGAAGAATGAGAAGAAGAATGAAAAGAAGAATGAGAAGAAGAATGAAAAGAAGAATGAAAAGAAGAATGAGAAGAAGAATGAAAAGAAGAATGAAAAGAAGAATGAAAAGAAGAAGAAGAAGAATGAAAAGAAGAAGAATGAGAAGAAGAATGAAAAGAAGAATGAGAAGAAGAATGAGAAGAAGAATGAAAAGAAGAATGAGAAGAAGAATGAAAAGAAGAATGAAAAGAAGAATGAAAAGAAGAAGAATGAAAAGAAGAAGAAGAAGAATGAAAAGAAGAATGAAAAGAAGAAGAAGAATGAAAAGAAGAAGAAGAAGAATGAGAAGAAGAATGAGAAGAAGAATGAAAAGAAGAATGAGAAGAGAATGAAAAGAAGAAGAATGAAAAGAAGAATGAGAAGAAGAATGAAAAGAAGAATGAAAAGAAGAATGAGAAGAATGAAAAGAAGAATGAAAAGAAGAAGAAGAAGAATGAAAAGAAGAAGAAGAATGAAAAGAAGAATGAAAAGAAGAAGAAGAAGAATGAAAAGAAGAAGAAGAAGAAGAATGAAAAGAAGAAGGAGAAGAAGAAGAAGAATGAAAAGAAGAAGAAGAATGAAAAGAAGAATGAAAAGAAGAATGAGAAGAATGAAAAGAAGAATGAAAAGAAGAAGAAGAATGAAAAGAAGAAGAATGAAAAGAAGAAGAAGAATGAAAAGAAGAATGAAAAGAAGAAGAAGAAGAATGAGAAGAAGAATGAGAAGAAGAATGAGAAGAAGAATGAAAAGAAGAATGAAAAGAAGAAGAAGAATGAAAAGAAGAAGAATTCCAGTACAGCAAAAAGTGTATCTGCAGAGAGCTCCGCTATTTCTGACAGTTCTCTGACAGTTCCTTCACATTTACAGCGGTTGAAACATTGCATCTATTTGTTTCCGAATAAAAACATCTGTATCCTAAATGGAAACAAATAGATACAATGTTTCAACCGCTGTAAATGTGAAGGAACTGTCAGAGAACTGTCAGAAATAGTGGAGCTCTCTGCAGGGACACTTTTTGCCGGCTGTAGAAGGGATGAAAATCGGCCGATCGGGAAAAATTTGATTCGCGCATCCGAAGTTTGCTAATATTCGGATTCGGTGCGAATCGAATTTTTCCTAAAATTCGAAATGAATTCCACTTCGCCAGGTTCGATTCGCTCATCTCTAATCATAATGATAACAGAAATCACCCAAATCACCCGGATCAGAAGTCTCCGCCCCCCGGATCAGAAATCTCCGCCCCCCGGATCAGAAGTCTCCGCCCCCTGGAATGTTTGGCCTTGGTACAGACACACAAGGAGACACACACGGGTTACAATGCCAATTAGAGGTTAATGCCCCACATCTGGGGCTTTCTAAATTGCAATTAGTGTCAGTGTATCAATAGTCAATGAGTTTGTTAGCTCTTACATGGAAGCACTAGGCTAGGCTAGATACTGAGCAATGGAGATCAGAAAATAACTGTCAAAAGTCCTGCGTAACAAGGTAATGGAACTTTATAAAGATGGAAAAAAGATATTCAAGGCTATAACTTTCATGTAAACCAATTAATTTACACGTATTGGGATTTTTTTTTTTGTGGCAAAGACATGGAGCAGAATACATTTTTACCTAAATTTATGAATAAATTAGATTTTGAAAAAATTTTACTGGACATGTTTTATAGCAAAAAGTCAAAAATATTGTTTTTGTTATTTAAATTGTCGGTCTTTTCTTTTTTTTATAGCGTAAAAAATAAAAAACACAGAGGTGATCAAATACCACCAAAAGAAATCTCTATTTGTGGGAAAAAAAAGACATTTCATTTGGGTGCAGCGTTGCATGACCGTGCAATTGACAGTTAAAGTAACGCAGCGCCATGCTGCAAAAAATGGCCTGGTCAGGAAGAGGGGGGGGGGGAATCCTCTGGAGGGCAAGGGGTGACCAGACTTTATATGAACAGGGGCGGACTGACCATTTGGAAACTCGGGCACTGCCCAAGGGCCGGGGGTCAGTACTGGGCCCCATGATATGCCCCTGGTACCTTTTTCATAGGCTTTTTTGAGTTTGGGCAAGGACACAGGGGCCCCATGATCCCCTATTGCCCAGGGGCCCCATAAAAGTCAGTCCGCCTCTGTATATGAATATTTGTCATTCGTATACCATTGTGAGCCGGTTTTTCCATCCAGTAAATGTATCCTTTATTACCATACGGCACGTAGTTTGACGCTCTGTAGGGGAAGTGTGAGGATAGCACGCTGATTACTCTAATCTGTGGAAACAATATCTCCTGACACTTTCCCTGTCACTCCATGTTTTACTCTCTCAGCTTTCCCATCACCTCTCAGCGGCATTACTTTTTAGGCACGGAGATTAGAGCGTGAGTTCTGTAATCATTTCTGTTGTGTGATAAGAGATGGAAGTCCTCAGGAAGCCGAGTTACATTGTTAGTCACCATGGAACTCCGAGACAGAAGCAAAAAAAGTCAAACTTTCTCTCCCAGCAACCAATCAAAGAGAATGAAAGACAAAGCTGCATTAGTTACTTTGGGGGTTGTTCTGTTTTCTTTACTCTGACTTCAAAAATTGCACGGACATGGAAAGAAAAATCAAGTGTTTTAAATTATTATTTAAATTAAGTTTTTTTTTGTTTCCTTTCCCTAAAGTGTTACTAAACCCAGGACCCTGCATTCATTATATCCGCTCTCCCCGGACCCCGCATTCACTATATCCACACTCCCCGGACCCTGCATTCACTATATCCGCTCTCCCCGGACCCCGCATTCACTATATCCGCTCTCCCCGGACCCTGCATTCACTATATCCGCTCTCCCCGGACCCCGCATTCACTATATCCGCTCTCCCCGGACCCTGCATTCACTATATTCGCTCTCCCTGGACCCCGCATTCACTATATCCGCTCTTCCCGGACCCTGCATTCACTATATCCGGTCTCCCCGGATCCTGCATTCACTATATCCGCTCTCCCCGGACCCTGCATTCACTATATCCGCTCTTCCCGGACCCTGCATTCACTATATCCGGTCTCCCCGGATCCTGCATTCACTATATCCGCTCTCCCCGGACCCTGCATTCACTATATCCGGTCTCCCAGTACCCTACATTCACTATATTCGCTCTCCCCGGACCCTGTATTCACTATATCCGCTCTCCCCGGACCCTGCATTCACTATATCTGGTCTCCTCGGACCCTGCATTCACTATATCCACTCTCCCCGGACCCTGCATTCACTATATCTCGTCTCCTCGGACCCTGCATTCACTATATCTGGTCTCCTCGGACCCTGCATTCACTATATCTGCTCTCTCCGGACCCTGCATTCACTATATCCGCTCTTCCCGAATCCTGCATTCACTATATCCGCTCTCCCCGGATGCCGCATTCACTATATCCACTCTCTCCGGACCTTGCATTCACTATATCTGGTCTCCCTGGACCCTGCATTCACTATATCCGGTCTCCCTGGACCCTGCATTCACTATATGCGTTCTCCCCAGACCCCGCATTCACTATATCTGCTCTCCCCGGACCCTGCATTCACTATATCCGCTCTCCCAGGAACCTGCATTCACTATATCTGGTCTCCCCAGACCCTGCTTTCACTATATCTGGTCTCCCCAGACCCTGCATTCACTATATCCGCTCTCCCCGGACCCCACATTCACTATATCCGCTCTCCCCGGACCCTGAATTCACTATATGCGTTCTCCCCAGACCCCGCATTCACTATATCTGCTCTCTCCGGACCCAGCATTCACTATATCCGCTCTCCCCGGAACCTGCATTCACTATATCCAGTCTCCCCGGACCCAGCATTCACTATATCCGCTCTCCCCGGACCCTGCATTCACTATATCCGCTCTCCCTGGACCCTGCATTCACTATATCCGATCTCCTCGGACCCTGCATTCACTATATCCGGTCTCCCAGGACCCTACATTCACTATATCCGCTCTCCCCGGACCCTGTATTCACTATATCCGCTCTCCCCGGACCCTGCATTCACTATATCTGGTCTCCTCAGACCTTGCATTCACTATATCTGCTCTCCCCGGACCCCGCATTCACTATATCCGGTCTCCCCGGACTCTGCATTCACTATATCCGCTCTCCCCGGACCCTGCATTCACTATATCCGCTCTCCCCGGACCCTGCATTCACTATATCCGCTCTCCCCGAACCCTGCTTTCACTATATCCGCTCTCCCCGAACCCTGCATTCACTATATCCGCTCTCCCCGGACCCTGCATTCACTATATCCGATCTCCCCGGACCCCGCATTAACTATATCCGCTCTCCCCGGACCCTGCATTCACTATATCCAGTCTTCCCGGATGCCGCATTCACTATATCCGCTCTCCCCGGACCTTGCATTCACTATATCCGGTCTCCCTGGACCCTGCATTCACTATATCCGTTCTCCCCGGACCCCGCATTTACTATATCCGCTCTCCCCGGACCCTGCATTCACTATATCCAGTCTCCCCGGATGCCGCATTCACTATATCCGCTCTCCCCGGACCTTGCATTCACTATATCCACTCTTCCCGGACCCTGCATTCACTATATCCGCTCTCCCCGGACCCTGCATTCACTATATCCGCTCTCCCAGGACCCTACATTCACTATATCCACTCTCCCCGCACCCTGTATTCACTATATCCGCTCTCCCCGGACCCTGCATTCACTATATCTGGTCTCCTCGGACCTTGCATTCACTATATCTGCTCTCCCCGGACCCCGCATTCACTATATCCGGTCTCCCAGGACCCTGCATTCACTATATCCGCTCTCCCCGGACCCCGCATTCACTATATCCGCTCTCCCAGGACCCTGCATTCACTATATCCGCTCTCCCCGGACCCTACATTCACTTTACCCGCTCTCCCGGACCCTGCATTCACTATATCTGGTCTCCTCGGACCTTGCATTCACTATATCTGCTCTCCCCGGACCCCGCATTCACTATATCCGGTCTCCCCGGTCCCTGCATTCACTATATCCGCTCTCCCCGGACCCCGCATTCACTATATCCGCTCTCCCAGGACCCTGCATTCACTATATCCGCTCTCCCCGGACCCTACATTCACTTTACCCGCTCTCCCGGACCCCGCATTCACTATATCTGGTCTCCCCGGACCCTACATTCACTATATTCAGTCTCCCCGGACCCTGCATTCACTATATCTGCTCTCCCCGGACCCTGCATTCACTATATTCAGTCTCCCCGGACCCTGCATTCATTATATCCACTCCCCCCCACTAAGCTAATACACATAAACACATACATCCCGTAATAGTTTGTTCCCAAGCCAGACACACAATAGAACAATGGGATGCAACCACATGGCATTAAACAATCCACAACCCCCCACCCCAATATTAGGACAGATCACCCTGTACCCCTAACAGGCACAGGGTGACTTACACATAAGAGGGATATGGGGAGCTGAGACAGGGGTCTCCCCACCTCTCCAAAGTGAGCTGGACCCCTCACCCAAAATGATTCCCATCACACAAGGGTGCCAGGCAGGCCACATTGGGGGATCAACAGCCCATGTCTCAGCTTGTCCGAGAGCTTCCACTTGCCTCAGCCTGTGAGTCTCTCTGTCTCTCTCTCTCTCTCTCTCTCTCTCTCTCTCTCTCTCTCTCTCTCTCTCCACTTCTTTGACACACCTGACATTTTTTCCTTCTCCTGCCATTTAAGCCTCCCTCACCTAGGATTGAACCCCCTTGGGACCAAAGTCTTGGTAGTCTCTGCAATAGTCTCCCTTAAAGAGACCACATCACAAATATCTGAGAAATGTATCTATCATCCAGGACAAACTCCCGGAGTCCTGTACAATATATTATATATTGTTATAAATAAATTGGTAAAAATTCTTTTTGCTAAAATTAGTTGGATTATTGTCATGCACCTTCAAAATTCACACTCCTTTGCAAAATTTTGTTAGGGATGTGGTACAATCTGCTGGTGGTCAACCACTCGGCATTGTTTCAATCCAATAGGTTACAAAATCTGTAAGCACCTCTAACAGTGCTATGTAGTTTTTAATCAACCCTGTCACTGTCGCTTCTGCTGGACAGCTTGGTCTGCCTCTAAATGTGGGGACAAATAGAAATAAAGGCATTTGAAATAATGAACAAAATAATTTATACAGTCACTACTTCTATTACAGGTGTTAATCCCATACAGTTCATAGAAATGAATATTTTTCACTATAGAGGGCCTTTAAAACGATAAAAGTGAATATTAGATAGTAGTTTTATAGGCTGACGTATTTTATTACACTGGCAAATTAATTATTGTCATGCACTTTCAAAATCCCTTAATTCGCACTCTTTTGTAAAATTTTGTTAGGGATGTGGTACAATCTGCTGATGATCAACCACTCGGCATTGCTTCAATCCAAAGGGTTAATAAATCTGTAAGCACCTCTAACAGTGCTATGTAGTTTTTAATCAACCCTGTCACTGTCGCTTCTGCTGGACAGCTTGGTCTGCCTCTAAATGTGGGGACAAATAGAAATAAAGGTATTTGAAATAATGTAAAAAAGAATTAATACAGTCACTACTTCTATTACAGGTGTTAATCCCATACAGTTCATAGAAATTTATATTTTTCACTATAGAGGGCCTTTAAAACGATAAAAGTGAATATTAGATAGTAGTTTTATAGGCTGACGTATTTTATTACACTGGCAAATTAATTATTGTCATGCACTTTCAAAATCCCTTAATTCACACTCTTTTGTAAAATTTTGTTAGGGATGTGGTACAATCTGCAGGTGATCAACCACTCGGCATTGCTTCAATCCAAAAGGTTAATAAATCTGTAAGCACCTCTAACAGTGCTATGTAGTTTTTAATCAACCCTGTCACTGTCGCTTCTGCTGGACAGCTTGGTCTGCCTCTAAATGTGGGGACAAATAGAAATTGAAAGTAGTTAGGTGATCTTTTTCCTGTTCCTTGGGGGCCCCCTCAAGATACCAACGGTCACACCTGGACACAGCTACGAGATCTCGGAAAGTGAATGCACTCAAGTCACCTCAGTTGCGATTGCAAACACTTCAGTTTTATTGGCATAACATCAGGGTTATTATACTGTAGTCTTTGGGCAAACACAACTTCAGACCATCCAATCTGATACATGTACATTTTTTTACCTTAACTCAACAATTATTTGTATGAGGTTTGCATTTTCACTCTTCTGCTTTATCTATCATAACATATCTGGTCTATCGCCCAGACCATGGCTGTAATCTGACCCAACACCCAAGACCATGGCTGTAATCTGACCCAACACCCAAGACCATGGCTGTAATCTGACCCAACACCCAAGACCATGGCTGTAATCTGACCCAACACCCAAGACCATGGCTGTAATCTGACCCAACACCCAAGACCATGGCTGTAATCTAACCCAACACCCAAGTTGTGGTTAAAACTTTTCAGAAGTGAGAGTAAACCTTATCTGCTTTTTTGTAAAGTTTGGAAAAACACTCATTTCTACATGAAGTTGGCATAGACAGTTTTGTTAGTGTGTACATATCTCATATATGTATGTTAAACTAGCATCTTGTATTAGTGTACACAAAATGGATTCAGTTATATTCCATTTAATCCTTTCAGAAATAAAGGCATTTGAAATAATGTAAAAAAGAATTAATACAGTCACTACTTCTATTACAGGTGTTAATCCCATACACTTTGGAGTAATTAATATTTTTCACTATAGAGGGCCTTTAAAACGTTAAAAGTGAATATTAGATTTTAGTAGTTTTATAGGCTGACGTATTTTTATTACACCGGCAAATGAATGCGATGGTTAATTTACTGTAAGCCAAACCAAGTTCAACTAAAAGGGGCCCCGCCATTAATTAAGGCTTAGGCCTCAGAAATGAGTCTTAAATTGTTCCCGATGTTATTATTAGTCTCCCCCCCTACTAAATGGATCTGAGACATTTTTCTTGCGTGTCTCCGCTTCACTTTATGCGTCCGACTTGAAATACGGAACATGTTTCCTCCCCAGACTCCAAAGCAGATACTTATAAAAATTAAAATCAAATTAATTTGTCTACATTAATCTTAGTAATGACTGTCTAGCAGCCACTGAGGCGCACGTTCGGAATGCACTTTACATATTATTAAGGACAGGAAGCGTTTGGTTCACCCTTTGCTGGTGACAAATGTTTGGCTGGGTGGTAAACGACCGTCTGACAAAACACATCCTCGTTAGCATAAACATGTCAGCTTCACTTTTTTGCTCTATTTTTAGATGGTGGAATTGTCAGGTTTAGGACAAATACTCAGCTGGATGTTCCAATTGCTACTTGAATATGCATTAACCGGCACGGAATACAAAAGATGGGCTAAGGCCAACTGTAAGATTAGAAGACAGGTCAATGCTCCCGAACTGAGCTAAACACTTGCATATTTTATTTTAAAGCCCATTTCCCAATCATTCCCACCCTATCTGCCCATACCCAGTCCAATAATTAAAACAAAAACATTAAACCCATTTATTAAGACAGTAGAGTGCACTGTCATATGAGCGTTCACAATGAACTCAATGGAGTCCATAGTCAAACAACCTTCTGCAAGTCCTCTTCCACTAGTGAAGACTTTTGATTCATTTCTGCTGTCCAGATCCACCGCCAACTGGTTTTGTTGACACCCCTTGCCATGATGTCACCACACTACTTGAGTCTTCTTGACCCTATAAGAGCCCTACTAATGGACAGCCAATGGGAAGTGTACAGGTTCAGAGCAAGATGGCCACCCAAAGAATGACCATTAGTCTCTACAGTCAAGAAGAAGATACAAGACATTACATTCTACAGTCAAGAAGAAGACTCAAAACCAAATACATCAATTGATTGTGAATTCAGATAGGTATACTGGATTTTAGGTACGTTTTTTAAAGAATGTTAAATTAGTTGAAGAACATTTAAATATCCGGCATCGTGAGAACATTTACATGACCTTGCCTATTTTAGGAAATTTATAGTTTAATACCAAAGACTTTTGATTAATTTCTGCAGTCCAGGCCCACCGCCAAATGGTTTTGTTGATACCATGTGGTGCCATGATGTCACCACACTACTTGAGTCTTCTTGACCTTGTGAGGACCCTACTAATGGACAACCAATGGCAAGTGTACATGTTAACAGGGAGCAATGTGAGCAGCCAATGGCCACCCAAAGAAATGACCATTAGTCTCTACAGTCAAGAAGAAGATACAAGACATTACATTCTACAGTCAAGAAGAAGACTCAAAACCAAATACATCAAGTGATTGTGAATTCAGATAGGTATACTGGATTTTAGGTACGTTTTTTAAAGAATGTTAAATTAGTTGAAGAACATTTAAATATCCGGCATCGTGAGAACATTTACATGACCTTGCCTATTTTAGGAAATATGCAGTTTAATAGTGAGGACTTTTGATTCATTTTTGCAGTCCAGGCCCACCGCCAAATGGTTTTGTTGATACTATGCGGTGCCGTGATGTCACCACACCACTTGAGTCTTCTTGACCCTGTGAGGACCCTACTAATGGACAACCAATGGGAAGTGTGCATGTTAACAGGGAGCAATGTGGGCAGCCAATGGCCACCCAAAGAAATGACCATTAATCTCTACAGTGAAGAAGAAGATACAAGACATTGCATTCTACAGTCAAGAAGAAGACTCAAAACCAAATACATCAAGTGATTGTGAATTCAGATAGGTAAACTGGATTATAGGTACGTTTTTAAAGAATGTTAAATTAGTTGAAAAACATTTAAATATCCGGGCATCGTGAGAACATTGGCATGACTTTGCCTATTTTAGGAAATTTGTAGTTTAATACTGAAGACTTTTGATTCATTTCTGTAGTCCAGGCCCACCGCCAAATAGTTTTGTTGATACCATGTGGTGCCGTGATGTCACCACACCACTTGAGTCTTCTTGACCCTGTGAGGACCCTACTAATGGACAACCAATGGGATGTGTACATGTTAACAGGGAGCAATGTGGGCAGCCAATGGGAAGTGTACACATTAGAAGGGAACAACATGGCCACCCAAAGAAGTACCTTTACACTCTACAGTCAAGAAGAAGACTCAAAACCCAATACATCAAGTGATTGTAATCATGAATTCTGATATGTAAGCAGGGTTTTTAGGTCCATTTCTAAAAAAAATTTAAATTAGTTAAAAAACATCTTTAAATATCTTTCATCTTGGGAACATTGGAATAACTTTGCTTATTTTAAGGGATTTGTTGTTTAATAATGAAGATTTATGATTCATTGCTGCAGTGCAGGTTTGCCACCCACTGGTTTTGCTGACACCCCTTGCCATGATGTCAGCACACCACTTGAGTCTTCTTGGGCCTGTGAGGACCCTACTAATGGACAGCCAATGGGAAGTGTACACGTTAGCAGGTAGCAACATGGCCACCCAAAGAAGGACTCAAGACCCAATACATCAAGTAATCATGAATTCAGATAAGTAAATGGGGTTTTTAGGTACATCTTTTATGGTTTGGTCTCATAACTTGTGAGTGTGCCACGCCATGATCTATACATAGCTTGCATTATCGCCATGCAGACAGTTCTCAGCATCAGGATGAAGGTTCTCTTCACTATCCATAGACTCTCTGTCTTGGCCACAAACTTCTAAAAGCAGCTCAGATCTCAACAGCTAAATTAGAAATTTATACAATGTAAAGTGTTACTAAACCCACAACAGTAAAATCAGCCTGCATTTGCAGTAAAGCATGCTTGTTATACTCACTATGGAACCTAAGGGGTAATCCTCTGCATTGTGTAAAAAGGCTGTTTGATCCTTTCTTCTCTGGTCCTCCCCTTTTTCAAGCGACCATCTCTTATCTCCAGACCAATCCATAGGCATGCACATGCTCAGTATTGTGTGTATTGCTAGAAAGGTTTTTTTCTTCTTGGTAGAGTGCATGTGATCAGCACAGGGCCAAACTCCTCCTACAAGCTTTAGCTAGTGATGGGCTGGACACTGATAGAAGTCACAAGACTGCTCTAACTGCTGATGAGAAAAAGTATTTAGCAGTTTATATTTACTAAAATAATTGCACTTCAATGTTGTGTGTACTGTGGGAGACTGGATATAGTGAATGCAGGGTCTGGGGAGACCAGATATAGTGAATGCAGGGTCCGGGGAGACCGGATATAGTGAATGCGGGGTCTGGGGAGACCAGATATAGTGAATGCAGGGTCTGGGGAGACCAGATATAGTGAATGCAGGGTCCGGGGAGACCAGATATAGCGAATGCAGGGTCCGGGGAGAGCGGATATAGTGTATGCAGGGTCCGGGGAGACCGGATATAGTGAATGCAGGGTCCGGGGAGACCAAATATAGTGAATGCAGGGTCTGGGGAGAGCGGATATAGTGAATGTGGGGTCCGGGGAGACCAGATATAGTGAATGCGGGGTCTGGGGAGAGCGGATATAGTGTATGCAGGGTCCGGGGAGACTGGATATAGTGAATGCGGGGTCCGGGGAGACCAGATATAGTGAATGCGGGGTCTGGGGAGAGCGGATATAGTGTATGCAGGGTCCGGGGAGACCGGATATAGTGAATGCAGGATCCGGGGAGAGCGGATATAGTGAATGCAGGGTCCGGGGAGAGCAGATATAGTGAATGCAGGGTCCGGGGAGAGAGGATATAGTGAATGCAGGTCCGGGCAGACCAGATATAGTGAATGCCGGGTCCGGGGAGACCGGATATAGTGAATGCAGGGTCCGGGGAGACCGGATATAGTGAATGCGGGGTCTGGGGAGACCGGATATAGTGAATGCGGGGTCTGGGGAGACCAGATATAGTGAATGCAGGGTCTGGGGAGACCAGATATAGTGAATGCGGGGTCCGGGGAGAGCGGATATAGTGAATGCAGGGTCCGGGGAGAGCGGATATAGTGAATGCAGGGTCCAGGGAGTCCAGATATAGTGAATGCAGGGTCCGGGGAGAGCGGATATAGTGAATGCAGGGTCTGGGGAGAGCGGATATAGTGAATGCAGGGTCCGGGGAGAGCGGATATAGTGAATGCAGGGTCCAGGGAGTCCAGATATAGTGAATGCAGGGTCCGGGGAGAGCGGATATAGTGAATGCAGGGTCCGGGGAGAGCGGATATAGTGAATGCGGGGTGCGGGGAAAGCGGGTATAGTGAATGCAGGGTCCTGGGCTTAGTAACACTTTAATGAACTAGATGGGTCGGTTCAATAAAAAGTGGCAGTTTAGTCAAAGGCGGGTCCTGAATCAGTTCCTGACTTCTTATATATCTGAGATACTCCGGAACAGTGAGATCTACATAATTACCAATAATATCACTATAATGGGTGTTCCCGTACAGCTCTGTGTGTGTCAGCTGCTTCAAAAATGGTGGATGGATTCACAATCCCAATCTCTCCTTAAGATAAAGGTAATGCTCCAAGCAGAAGCACTCTTTTTCCACTTTCTAGTTTCCTTAGTTACAAGTGACGTAATCAGAGCCTTATAGCTGCATCTTGGGAAGTTCCTATCACATGTTCCATGAGGAAGACCCAGAGATCCATGATGAGTTCCAGGAAGAAAAGGGAGTTTTTATCTGCCCTTAGTAAAAATGGCCACGGCACTTGGGATGTCCAGCGGTTACAGTCATCCTGAATGCCACCGTTCCGATCCCCTTTACCAGAATGCGTTACAATCACATGGGCTGGCTGAGACCCCACAGGCCTGGGAAATTTGAAAGGCTATTTAACTCCTTCCTCCCCCAAGCCTGGGCCAGCCTCTAACTGACCAAGCAGTTTCCAACCTGCTTACACAAGTGCAGTTGCTCCAGAGCTCAGTAAATGAAGGGAAGTTCTGCTGACTTCCATCGTCCAATCATGTGCAAGCAAAAAATGTTTTTTTTTAATTATCCTTGCATGTGATTGGGTATTCTTTGTAAAGTGAAGCTTTACTTCATTTTCTAAGCTCTAGAGCAACTGCACTTGAAAAGTGCACAGTCTGCTTGCCTTTTGAAAAACCTCCACCATAGTCTTGGTCAAAAGCAGCTCTCAGCAGTCCCGTAGAAGACATCTTTGTGTAGCCAACAATAATAGGATGTCCGACTTTGCATTCCCATGTCAGGATATTGTCATTTGCTGCTGTCCTCCAAACTTCTAGAGCTGAAAACAATTATGAGAACGTCAATAAATGTCACCTTATGACTCAGATCACGCTTGGAATCAGCGGGGAGTGGAATTTATCAAAGAAAGAACTCATAAAGCCAGTGAGAGAGGCACCAATATTCCAGTTTTCATCGGGGAATAATGTCACTGTAATGGGTGTCTATTTGTAGTCACATTGCTCCAGGGCTGGTCTACATTAGGAGTTTTTATATTAGGAGCAGGCGATTTTGCCGAGCATGATTTTGAAAATATTGATTTTGCCTTCCTTGAAATTCCATCAGCGTTAGGAAGTTAGCCTTAAAGACCAATTCTGAGCTCTTTGAGCCAAAGTCCCCCTACCCGCCCCCCCCCCCCCTTTGACGACCACGGCTGGCAATATTTCTCCCTTTTTTAATTTACTTTTTTAATTGTCTTCTGGCCAGTCGCATGACTCGCAGCATCCTCTACCCTCCTGGTCATCTTTTTGAGGCTGGATGGAATAGAGATGACATCAGTGCCGGTATCAGTGCATGGCTCCATGTTTAGCGGGTGGGGTCATAATGCGCGGCATTCACAGAGTCGTTCCTCGGCCCTTCAGGTTGAGTGACATTGGGAATTTTTCAGCTGAGGATATCCTCTGGCGAAGAAGTACGTCAGGCACAGCCAGAGCTGCTGTTAGAAACCACAGGGCCCCATACAGCCAACCTGACAGGGCCCCCAAAGAAAACACAGTCTACTATGCTTCAGTAATGAATGAACACAGATACCGATCACTCATTATGTTCATTTAGGAAAGAAAGGGACTGGCAAATGTGACATATTTACGGACCCTTCCCCCACTCTCCATCCTGGAGGATCCTATTGTGTGCTTGCAGCTGCTGGTGGGAAGGAGAGGAGAAAACTCGGTAGCACGGCGAGGGTGGGGCACACGGTGGGGGTGGGGCCTGGGCAGCAGGGGGAAATGTAAGGTTCACAGGTTGGGGGATGAGTGTGGTGGGGGGGAAATTACTAGAAACGGTCCCTCTCTCTGCAACAGCTGAAAGCCAGCAGTAGGGAGAGGAGAAGAAGCCAGCTTTCAGCTGCTGTAGAAAGAGAAATTCTGGGGATTGGTTCCGGTAATTGCCCCAACCGCTGTGCTGATCACCCTCCCAGCCCACATCCAATTCACCCAGCTGCCTGGGCCCCCCTGCTGGCCTGGACCCCATGCAGGAGGACTGGTGGTACCCCCTTATCCTCGGCCCTGGGCGCAGCTTTGGTTTAAAGGTCAGTATTGCACATAGATCTGTTATTTTTTGTTATTTTTTTAACCACTGCCTGGGTTACATAAAAAAAAATCACGTAGTTGGTCTTTAAAGCTGAATTCCAGGACATATAAAATACACAAATTAACACAGCGCCATATTCATTAATACATCAATAAATGTGTACGTTTTTTTCAATGAAGCAACACAAGTACCTTTGGTTTGGCATTGACCTCTTTCCGTCCAATGTGCAGCAGATCACTAGAGGAAGGTGAAGCAGCACAACCAGCCAATTAGTTGTGCCTGAGTTCAAGGAGCACGCTTGTTGTTCGCTAGAATTAGCGTAAAGAGTGCAAGCTCCTACCCTCACTCCTGCCCTGTGATGGTGTCACCCAGTGTGCCCCCCCCCCCCAGTGACGCCACTGTTTGTGATTATTAACCCCCCTGGCGGTATTCCCAAGTGTAGCTCGGGGTAAAGTTTCAGCACCACAAGCGGTAACCCCCCCGAGCTACACTCGGGAATACACTGCAGCGTTGCTCCGGGATCTCTTCTTCACTTACCTTGTCCTGCGCTCCCGCGATGTCCCCCCCGCAGTGTCCCCTGTAATGTCCTCCGGCCGATGCCGGCATCTGTCTTCCGGGTTCCGTTCCCTGCGACGCCGGGACATACGGGGGGATGGAACTGGCAGGAAATTTGAAAATTGTAAAAGTGACATTCACTAAATACACTGAAATCACATAGTGTAACATTCCTGTATCAAACCATTTCACATACATTTTGTCCGGAGCCCTGCCTGCATTGTTACTGTTCTTTCTGCCTGGAAACTGAGAAACGTCCATGGCGTCCAAAAAGGGTCCCTTTAGGTCAAAGAAAAGAAAACAAAAAAGTAAAAAAAAATTAAAGCAACCAATATGTCTTTGTATGTGCATGCTGTTTTTTTTTTATATATATATATATTTTTTATTTTTTAACTTTTACTTTTGTAGATTTTATTGTTTTGGGTTTTTCTACAAAAAGAAAACAACACAAAATGGTTAAAAAAATTTAAATCAACAGGTATGCCTTTGCTTTGTCTTCTGCACAGCAACAGGGTTGAAAACATTTTCAAGTATACTCTATGTCTTTAAATAATACATTTACTCTACATTTTTTGGAATACTTTTGCAAATAGATGTAAAAATATATGTTAAAATGACTTTTTTAACCTCCCTGGCGGTATTCCCGAGTGTAGCTCGGGGTAAAGTTTCAGCACCACAATCGGTAACCCCAAGCTACACTCGGGAATACACTGCAGCGTTGCTCCGGGATCTCTTCTGTACTTACCTTGTCCTGCGCTCCTGTGATGTCCATCCTGCAGTGTCCCCGGCAATGTCCTCCGGCCGATGCCGGCATCTGTCTTCCGGGTTCCGTCCCCTGCGAGTGTCGGGACGTATGGGGGATGGAACCAGCAGGAAATTTGAAAGTTGTAAAAGTGACATTCACTAAATACACTAAAATCACATAGTATAACATTCCTGTATCAAACCATTTCACATACATTGTGTCCCGAGTGCTTTGTCCGGCGCCCTGCCTGCATTTTTACTGTTCTTTCTGCCTGGAAACTGAGAAACGTCCATGGCGTCCAAGAAGCGTCCCTTTAGGTCAGACGCGGTTTTAGACCGGCTAGAGAACAGCGATAGTAAATCAGAACCACTTGCAGAATTGAGTGATAATGATTCGTGGGGGAAATTCCTCATCAGACACTGAAAATGATTTTGCGACTTTGCTCAGCAATGTGAGAACTTGGCGGTCGATTTCAAATTTCAGTGTTTTTGGTTTGATTATATTATTGAATAAAATGTATTATTATTATATTATTATTTTTCAGGATTATTTATTAAATTATAATTTATGATTTCGTGTTTAAAATTTTAACATACCCGGGATGTTTACTAGACTCTTGTTCGGACAGATTTCAGTGAGTTATTCCTAAAAATTACAGCCTACAATAAAAAAAATACATATTTCCATGCAAAAAAATGTACCGCTTTGAGCACAGAAATATGGACATAATCAGACCGCTAGGGAGGCTACGGAGGATTATTAAATGAAAGTTGAACTTTAATTCCTCATCATGGCTATCACAACAGCTCCAAACATGTGCTCCTTTATACATCCCAGCTCCCCTATGTTCCGTATTTCCAGCGCCACCCAGGAAAAGTAAAGCCACTTCCTACATGGCAATTATTTGCCTAAACGAGCTCTCTGCAGAAGTCGTTTGAGTTTTTATAGGATTACTGAATAATTCATAGTGTTTGACAAGGGATTATTCCAGATAAGAAAATATTATTGTGTAATCTCACCATTTGTGTTAGTGTTTCCGTTCCCCTACGCCGTTATTGTTTCATAAGAGCCGCGACATGTCATTGCGTCCGTGCAGAACCCCGCGCGGCATTCGACGCCTGTCCGTTTCCATTGTATTGCAGGAGATTTTTATCTCGTATTGATTCTGCTCGATGGCGTGAGGAGCCGTCTGTTTACAAAAGGTAATGATGTATCTGCTCAGTCATGACCGGGCCTGTCTCGGCAGCAAAAATTGCAACAAGCCAAATTACCATAAGCTTGTGCGGAAAGACGTTTTGTTCCAATCTGTTTCATTGCTCATGTTCTCCTCGGCGCCCAGGAAAATGCTAAGAACATAATATTCAGCTATTGCTAGGAAAAGCAAATAAAAAAAAGGACACGAGGAGTTCAACGATTATATTGAATGACTTCATAAATGTAATCTGAAGTCTTAAGGATAGTAATATAGATACTAAGTATATATTTATATATATATATATATATATATATATATATATATATAGTCATGGCCAAAACTATTGGCACCCTTGCATTTCTGTCAGAAAAGGCAATTACAAATGTTTTGCCATTCTCATGTTTATCTCTTTTGTTTGTATTGGTATGACACAAAAAGTGAGAAACAAAAAGCCAATTCTGACACATTCCACCCAAAAACTCCACAAATAGACCAGACAAAATGATGGGCACCTTCTCAAAATTGTAAGAAATAATTGCATTCCAGGTTTGTGATGCTCCTGTAATTTGTAATTAAACTCACCTGTATCACTTAACGGATCTTAATGTTCCTGTGTCCACTGTGCGCAACATTGTTAAAATGTTTACAGCCCGTGGTACTGTAGCTAATCTCCCTGGACGTGGATGAAGGAGAGAAACTGATCAAAGATTTGTAATCAGAGATCCTCCTGCGCTAAAAATGGAAAAAACTAACCTTAAGCTGCCAACACTCACCTACTGATACCTAACACAGTGTAAATTACATAAATAAATAGTGTAGCACTCAAAATAAATAAATAATAAATATAAATAAGTGACCAATTCATATAATACATAAAAAATAATCAAAAATTTCATACAATCAAAAACACCTTGTAGTAATAATAAAAATAGATAAATAATGTCAACTTATAATAAATAATTGTGTACCATGTTAAACATAAGTGGTCATACTCTGAATAAATAAACCAAGTGTGTAAAAAATTAAATATCGTGCTCACACACCTACTGGGTAAAATAATGACCAGGTTATAATACAACCTTTATACGGATAAAAGTGCTATAGTGCCAAAATAGTGCAAAAAAGTGTCCACTCTTTCAAAAATCAATTAGAACAATTTCCTTCTGGTGATAAACATAATCATGCAATTTGTAGTGGTTATTAACCAATTCATGATTGTGCCAAAATCTTCTCCTAATGGTGGCTAAATTGCCTCCTCACCTCCTCCCAGTGACCCCTAGGGGCCAACAGGCTTGCAGGATCACCCTGGATCCTTAATTCATATAGGCCAGCAGCTTCCTTCCTTCAATGGATCTCCTTGTGGGGCTCCTATTTCCCCTACTCAGCCAAGGTGTCTCTGAAGGACAATGGCTCACCAATCCTGGTAGGCAGGGATCAGGGGAGGTTTATTCCTGGAAAGTCTACTGGGATAAATATTTTGCAGGCTTGTCCAAAATCTTCAGCTTTCGCACATGGATAATAGTGTCTCTGGACACTTGTGAAGTCTTCAACATTGTTGAGAGACCTTACCAGACGCACAACCAATTTGTGCATGTAAAGATAATCCTGTAGGGCATCTGGAAACCGATGGGGATTTGGTACTTCTCAGGTACTCGCTACACCCTTGACCGGATTTCAGACCTTCCATAAGACCCTCACAGTGAAAGGAACAGATCCTCGGTATCGGAAAGGTTTGTGATGCTCCTGTAATTTGTAATTAAACTCACCTGTATCACTTAACAGATCTTAATGTTCCTGTTTCCACTGTGCGCAACATTGTCAAGAAATTTACAGCCCGTGACACTGTAGCTAATCTCCCTGGATGTGGACGAAGGAGAAAAACTGATCAAAGATTTGTGATGCTCCTGTAATTTGTAATTAAACTCACCTGTATCACTTAACAGATCTTAATGTTCCTGTTTCCACTGTGCACAACATTATCAAAATGTTTACAGCCCGTGGCACTGTAGCTAATCTCCCTGGACTTGGCCGAAGGAGAAAAACTGATCAAAGATTTGTGATGCTCCTGTAATTTGTAATTAAACTCACCTGTATCACTTAACGGATCTTAATGTTCCTGTTTCCACTGTGCGCAACATTGTCAAAATGTTTACAGCCCGTGGCACTGTAGCTAATCTCCCTGGACGTGGACGAAGGAGAAAAACTGATCAAAGATTTGTGATGCTCCTGTAATTTGTAATTAAATTCACCTGTATCAATTAACAGATCTTAATGTTCCTGTGTCCACTGTACGCAACATTGTCAAAAAGTTTACAACCAGTGGCACTGTAGCTAATCTCCCTGGACGTGGACAAAGGGGAAAAACTGATCAAAGATTTGTGATGCTCCTGTAATTTGTAATTAAACTCACCTGTATCAATTAACAGATCCTAACGTTCCTGTGTCCACTGTACGCAACATTGTCAAAAAGTTTACAGCCCGTGGCACTGTAGCTAATCTCCCTGGACAAAGGAGAAAAATTGATCAAAGATTGCAACGAAGGATTGATGAAAAGGTGGCTAAAGAACTTTATCAAATTTTCAGACAAATTCAAGCTGACCTTCAGGCACAGGGTGCAACTGTGTCCACTCACACTATACGTCGCCATCTGAATGAAAAGGGACGATATGGTAGGAGACCCAGGAGGACCCCACTGCTGACGCAGAAGCAAAAAAAAGCCAGATTGGAGTTTGCCAAAACTTACCTGAAGAAGCCAAAATCCTTTCAGGAGAATGTGCTGTGGAAAGACAAAACAAAATGGCAGCTTTTTGGTAAAGCCCATCATTCTACTATGTTCAGAAAAAGCAACGAGGCCTTTAAAGAAAAGAATCCAGTCCCTTCAGTCACACATGGTGGGGGGGTCACTAACAGGGGCGGACTGACAACTCATGGGGCCCCCGGGCAATAGGGGATCATGGGGCCCCTGTGTCCTTGCCCAAACTCAAAAAAGCCTATGAAAAAGGTACCAGGGGCATCTCATGGGGCCCCCTACTGACCCCGGGCCCTCGGGCAGTGCCCGAGTTTTCAAATGGTCAGTCCGCCCCTGGTCACTAATGTTTTGGGGTTTCTTTGCTGCTTCAGGCACTGGATGTCTTGACTGTGAGCACGGCATTATGAAATCGGAAGACTACTAAAGAATTCTGGAGTGCAATGTAGGGTCCGGTGTCAGAAAGCTGGGTCTCCGTCAGAGCTCATGGGTCTTACACCTGGACAATGACCCAAAGCACACATCAAAAAGCACCCAGAAATGGTTCCAGACAAAGTGCTGGAGAGCACTGAACCGGCCATCAATGAGTCCAGATCTCCATCCCATAGAGCTCCTGTGGAAAGATCTCAGAACAGCAGTTGGGAAAAGGAACCCTTCCAATCGGAGAGACCTGGAGCAGTTGGGAAAAGATACCCTTCCAATCTGAGAGACCTGGAGCAGTTGGCGAAAGAAGAGCGATCCAAAATTCCACTAGAGAGGTGGAAGAATCTCATTGATGGTTACAGGAAGCCATTGATTTCAGGTATTTTTCCAAGGGGTGAGCTACCAAATATTAAATTGAGAGTGTCAATAATTTTGTCCAGTCCATTTTTGGGAGTTTTGCGTGGAATGTGTCAGATTTGGCTTTTTGTTTCTACACTTTTTGTGTCATACCAATACAAACAAAAGAAATAAACACAGGAATGTCGAAACATCTGTAATTGCAACAATTTTCTGGGTGAAGTGATGCATTATTCCTAAACCAGAAAGTAACTAAAGAAATGTACAAAAAAACTAAAACTATCAAATATGATAAACGTTCCTATCTCTTTAGTAACAGTAGCAGCATACAGATTAAATGGAGTCAATGTTGATTGAGAGAGTGAAGTTCCGCTTTAAAAATGTCACCTATTGATAATTTTGGGTACCATACCTTTCCACCATTTTGCTGGCTTACTGTATACAGTTTTGAGGCTGGACATATTTGGTATCAACTTACTCAACACAACCTCATCTTTAATTTTTTATTAGAAAATCAAGGATTATATTGTGTTTGTGACCACTAAAATTAAAGTTAGTTATTTACTCCTAGAAAGATAGACATGGTAAATAGACACACAAATATCACGCAACGTATAAAAATTGCAGATACCATCATTTTATTCTCCAGGGCCTCTGCTTTCAAGATCATATATAATATCCTTCTAGGCAAAAATGCAGATTTTAATGTGTGTGAAAAATGGAAAAAAATTGCTCTAGAGAGGAAGTCGTTGGTTGATGGCCATGACCTTGGAATGGGATGTTCAACGAACTGATAGGTGCAGACTGACAACTCATGGAGCCCCCGGGCAATAGGGGATCATGGGACCCCTGTGTCCTTGCCCAAACTCAAACAAGCCTATGAAAAAGGTACCAGGGGCATGTCATGGGGCCCCCTACTGACCCCGGGCCCTCGGGCAGTGCCCGAGTTTCCAAATGGTCAGTCCGCCCCTGGATAGGTGTGATGGTCACGTGTCCACAACTGTTTGGCCCACACCACGGCATCCGACGCTTTGCATTGCACTTGGTGATGGTGGGCTTGGATGCAGCTGCTCGGCCATGGAAACCCATTCCATGAAGCTCTCTACACACTGTTGTTGGGCTCATCTGAAGGCCACACCAAGTTTGGAGGTCTTTAGCTATTGACTCTGCAGACAGTTGGTGACTTCTGCGCACTGTGCGCTTCAGCATGCGCTGACCCCGCCCTGTCATGTGACGTGGCCTACCACTTGGTGGCTGAGTGTCTGTTGTTCCCAGTTTCTTCCACTTTGTTATAATCCCACTAACAGTTGAGCGTGGAATATTTAGTAGCCAGGAAATGTCCCGGATGGACTTATTGCACAGGTGACCACCTATCACGGAACCACGCTTGGAGTCACTGAGCTCCTGAGAGTGACCCATTCTTTCCCCAATGTTTGTAGAAGCAGTCTGCATGCCTAGGGGCTTGATTGTATACACCTGTGTCCATGGAGGGGATTGGAACACCTGAATCACATGATTTGGAGGGGATTGGAACACCTGAATCACATGATTGGGAGGGGATTGGAACACCTGAATCACATGATTGGGAGGGGATTGGAACACCTGAATCACATGATTGGGAGGGGATTGGAACACCTGAATCACATGATTGGGAGGGGATTGGAACACCTGAATACAATGATTTGGAGGGCGGGCCCAATACTTTTGGCAATATAGTACTCCTCCTACCCCACTCCTATCCCACTCCTCCTACCACTCCATCCCCCACAGCCATTTCCTCCTGTACCACTATCCCCTCCCTCCTAGATTGTAAGCTCCAAGGAGCAGGGCCCTCAAACCCCTCGTGTATCGCATTGTATTGTTATTGTACTGTCTCATGTTTTGTCTCCCATTGTAATGTACAGCGCTGAGAAAACGTTTGGCGCTATATAAATACTGTGTAATAATAATAATAATATAGTGTACAAAAACCCTCTGAAGTTTCAAACAAATGAAACAAATAAATACAAATTAATTCATTGTTTTCATTACAATTGATTTTGGATTAATTGAAATTTGTTAGCTTTGTGATTCAGAGATTCGCATACATCTGTGTCTCTGAATAATGAATATTTAATCTGAAATTTCGATTCGTCATGAAACGAATGGAGCTGATTTAGTCATTTGCCTTGTGACAAATTCTCTTGCGGATAATGTTTCAAAATATTACAAAAAAACAAAAGCCACAAAGGAAAAATAAAATAACATGAAATAAAATCAATGTAACACATTAAGCCCATTGTGATTTTGGCTTTTACCTATACAGTAGTGTAGGATTGCTCTGACCCCCTTTAGCGATCGGTAAACAAAACCTCTAATAGTAATTTTTTTTTCTGTAAGTTGAAATGTACTATACAGCTAAAAGCTTTGAAACAGCCAGAACATGACAGCATCAGCACGTTGCCACTGTGAATAAAGCCCCAAAAAGAAAAAAAATGTGGAATCACACAGCCGATACAACGAGAAGGCAGAATTCAGCTGAAACAGAGCTGAAAGGCAAGGTGAGAGATCGTGGGTGTAATACTGAGTGTGAATCGACCTAGATTGAGTATGTTTTATTACCCTGCGCATCCAGCACAACAAACAGCTACCTGCTGAACTTCCCAAGACTTTGTTTTTTTAGTTCTCATCTTTTTTTTTTTTTCTTTTTTTGGCAGCCGAGATAGCCATGACCTCAATTTTTCACCGAGTGATGCACAGGAGAGCTTCCGAAGATGACAGCCGCGAGTCCAGCGACGAAGATCCGCTGTTTCAACCAGGTCCTCACGATGAAAGCCCGATTAATGTAAGTGGAAACTTCCTGTTTTGTTTTTTTTATTAATAGTTATGGGATATGTAAAATGAGAGTCACGTGGTCAAACTAAAGATCCTTATCCTTGTGTAAAAGCTTTGTGAATTAAAGTGTTACTAAACCCCGGACCCTGCATTCACTATATCTGGTCTCCACGGACCCTGCATTCACTATATCCGCTCTCCCCGGATCCTGCATTCACTATATCCGCTCTCCCCGGATCCTGCATTCACTATATCCGCTCTCCCCGGATCCTGCATTCACTATATCCGTTCTCCACGGACCCCGCATTCACTATATCTGGTCTCCCCGGACCCTGCATTCCCTATATCTGGTCTCCCCGGACCCTGCATTCACTATATCCGCTCTCCACGGACCCCGAATTCACTATATCTGGTCTCCCAGGACCCTGCATTCACTATATCTACTCTCCACGGACCCTGCACTCACTATATCTGCTCTCCCTGGACCCTGAAATCACTATATCTGGTTTCCCCGGACCCCGCATTCACTATATTCGCTCTCCCCGGACCCTGCATTCACTATATCTACTGTCCCCGGACCCTACATTCACTATATCCGGTCTCCCCAGACCCTGCATTCACTATACCAGGTCTCCCCAGACCCTGCATTCACTACATCCACTGTCCCCGGACCCTGCATTCACTATATCCGGTCTCCCCAGACCCTGCATTCACTATATCTGGTCTCCCCAGACCCTGCATTCACTATATCCGGTCTCCCCAGACCCTGCATTCACTATATCCGCTCTCCCCAGACCCTGCATTCACTATATCAGCTCTCCCCGGACCCTGCATTCACTATATCTGCTCTCCCCGGACCCTGAAATCACTATATCTGCTCTCCCCGGACCCTGAAATCACTATATCTGGTCTCCCCGGACCCTGCATTCACTATATCCGCTCTCCCCAGGCCCTGCATTCACTATATCCGCTCTCCACGGACCCCGCATTCACTATATCTGGTCTCCCAGGACCCTGCATTCACTATATCCGCTCTCCCCGGACCCTGCATTCACTATATCCGCTCTCCCCGGACCCTGCATTCACTATATCCGGTCTCCCTGGACCTTGCATTCACTATATCCGCTCTTCCCAAATCCTGCATTCACTATATCCGGTCTCCTTGGACTCTGCATTCACTATATCCGCTCTCCCCAGACCCTGCATTCACTATATCCAGTCTCCCCGGATCCTGCATTCACTATATCCGCTCTACCCGGACCCTACATTCACTATATCCGCTCTCCCCGGATCCTGCATTCACTGTATCCGCTCTCCCCGGACCCCGCATTCACTCTATCCGCTCTCCCCGGACCCTGCATTCACTATATCCAGTCTCCGTCAGACCCTGCATTCACTATATCCGCTCTCCCCGGACCCTGCATTCACTATACCCGCTCTCCCCGGACCCTGCATTCACTATATCCGGTCTCCCCGGACCCTGCATTCACTATATCCGCTCTCCCCGGACCCTGCATTCACTATATCCGCTCTTCCCAAATCCTGCATTCACTATATCCGCTCTCCCCGGACCCTGCATTCACTATACCCGCTCTCCCCGGACCCTGCATTCACTATATCCGCTCTCCCCGGACCCTGCATTCACTATATCCACTCTCCCTGGACCCTGCATTCACTATATCCGCTCTCCCCAGACCCTGCATTCACTATATCCAGTCTCCCCGGACCCTGCATTCACTATATCTGCTCTACCCGGACCCTGCATTTACTATATCCGCTCTCCCCGAATCCTGCATTCACTGTATCCGCTCTCCCTGGACCCTGCATTCACTATATCCGCTCTCCCCGGACCCTGCATTCACTATATCCAGTCTCCCCGGACCCTGCATTCACTATATCCGCTCTCCCCGTATCCTGCATTCACTGTATCCACTCTCCCTGGACCCCACATTCACTATATCCGCTCTCCCCGGACCCTGCATTCACTATATCCAGTCTCCCCGGACCCTGCATTCACTATATCTGCTCTACCCGGACCCTGCATTTACTATATCCGCTCTCCCGGAATCCTGCATTCACTGTATCCGCTCTCCCCGGACCCTGCATTCACTATATCCGCTCTCCCCGGACCCTGAATTCACTATATCCACTCTCCCTGGACCCTGTATTCACTATATCTGGTCTCCCCGGACCCTGCATTCACTATATCCGCTCTCCCCGGACCCTGCATTCACTGTATCCGCTCTCCCCGGACCCTGCATTCACTATATCCACTCTCCCTGGACCCTGAATTCACAATATCCGCTCTCCCTGGACCCTGCATTCACTGGATGGATGGATAGATAGATAATAGATAGATAGATAGATAGATAGATAGATAGATAGATAGATAGATGATAGATAGATAATAGATAGATAGATAGATAGATAGATAGATAGATAGATAGATAATAGATAGATAGATAGATAGATAGATAGATAGATAGATAATAGATAGATAGATAGATAGATAGATAGATAGATAGATAATAGATAGATAGATAGATAGATAGATAGATAATAGATAGATAGATAGATAGATAGATAGATAGATAGATAATAGATAGATAGATAGATAGATAGATAGATAGATAGATAGATAGATAGATAGGTAGAATATAGGGGATAGATAGAAAGAAAACGTTTAGAGGAAATGTTAATTATCTAATTAAAGCTGAAAAGGAATATTTCCTATGGAAGGATCGGATCTGAAGTTCTAGCTGAAAGGAAACCCCGTCACTCTGTAGATGCATCAGCGCCCCTCAGAGAAGTGAATTAGCACTGATTTGAGATAATTCCATCTGACAGGAAAGGTCTATGAAAAGCTTTAACCTTGTCGCTTTCGTCAAAGTTTAATCTACAATAGACCTAATTGTTCCGATATGTCATCGGGTCAGCGGTCCAAGAGCACTGAGTAACAAGCTGTTCATCTGTACTGCTGATAGAAGCTCCTATACTGGCGTTTTTCATTAATATGATATGTACGAGGTTCTGCAAAAAAAAAAATGTTTATTAGTGATATAAAATTAAAGTTTTATCTGCTTGTATGTATCTTTCCCTGGTTCCTCCCTCTTCTCTTATCAACATGATAATTACATTTTTCAGCTAAAACCTTTCTGTTTTTTATTACATACTTGGGTCTCTGTGCTTCTCTATGCAATGTAGGCTGATCATTGCTGGTGGGAGGGGCCATCAGGGTGCTGTACATAGCTTTCTGAAAACGTCACAGCACCCTGAATCAGGACCCATGCAAGAGCCATCAGCGTTGATGCAAGCTTTGGGCTGGCTCTTGGGAGGAGTTATGCAAATATCAATATATTTTGATAAGGAGGAAGAGGAGGAGAAGAGAAGGAAGAGGAGAGGAGAAGGAGATGAGAGGAAAAAGGAGAGGAGAGGGAAAAGGAGAGGAGAGGAGAGGGGAGGGGAGAGGAGAGGAGAGGGGAGGGGAGGGGAGGGGAGAGGAGAGGAGAGGAGAGGGAAGAGGAGAAGGAAGAGGGGAAGGGAGTAGAGGAGAGAAGGAAGAGGAGAAGGAGGAGGAGAAGAGAGGATAGGAGGAGAAGAGGAAAGGAGAAGAAGGAGGACAGGAGAAGAGAAGAGAAGGAAGAGGAGAGGGATGGAGAAGGAAGTGGAGAGGAGAAGGAGGCAGAGGAGGAGAAGAGGAGAGGAGAAGGGAAAAGGAAAGTAAAGGATAAGGGAAGAGGAGAGGAGAAGGAAGAGAAGAGGAGAAAGAAGAGGAGAAAGAATAGAAGAGGAGAGGAGAAGGAAGAGGAGGAGAAGGAGGAGGAGAAGAAGAGAGAAGGAGGAGAAGGAGAAAAGAGCAGAAAGAGAGGTGAGGAGAAGGAGAAGAATGAGGAGCAGGAGGAGAGGAGAGGGAAGAGGACAGGAGAAGAGAAGGAAGAGGAGAGGGGAGGAAAGGGAAGAGGAGAGGAGAAAGAGAAGGAGAAGGAGGTGGAGAAGGAGGAGAAGGGGAGAAGAGAGGTGAGAGAAGAAGGGAAGGGAAGGGAAAAAGAGAGAAGGGAAGAGGAGAGGAGAAAGAAGAGGGGAGGAGAGGAGAGGAGAGGAGAAGGAACAGGAGAAGGAGGAGGAGAAAATAGGATAGGAGAGTGAAGAGAAAAGGAGAAGGAGGAAGAGAGGAGAAGAGAGGAGTAGGAGGAGAGGAGGAGAGGGAAGGAGAATGAAGTGGAGAGGAGGAGGAGGCAGAGAATGAGGAGAAAATGAGAGGAGAAGGGAAGAGGCGAGGAAAGGATAAGGGGAGAGGAGAGGAGAAGGAAGAGGAGAGGAGAAAGAAGAGGAGAAAGAATAGAAGAGGAGAGGAGAAGGAAGAGGAGAAGAAGAAGGAAGAGGAGAAGGAGGAGAAGAGAGGAGGAGGAGGAGGAGAAGGAGAAGAGAGCAGAAAGAGAGGAGAGAAGAATGAGAAGGAAGAGGAGCAGGAGGAGGAGAGGAGATGGAAGAGGACAGGAGAATAGAAGGAAGAGGAGAGGGGAGGAAAAGGAAGAGGAGAGGAGAAAGAGAAGGAGAAGGAAGTGGAGAAAGAGGAAAATGGGAGAGGAGAAGTGAGAGAAGAGGAGAAGGGAAGAGGAGAGGAGAAGGAAGAGGAGAGAAGAGGGGAGGAGAGGAGAGGAGAAGAAAGAGGAGAAGAGGAGAGGAAAGAGGAGAGAGAAGAGGAGAGGAGAAGGAGAAGGGAAGAGGAGAGGAGGAGGAGAGGAGAGGATGGATAATTATATATTGTATTTTTCTTATCCTGTCTTTAGCCTGGTACCTTATTTTAGGACCAATACAAACACTCCCACTGCCAGCCTTAGCTGATATTTCAGCTGGTGTGCAGGGAACTATGTCCAGGTCAATTCACACTTCAAACTTCCACTAAGCAAGTTTGGAAAGCCTTGAACCCCAGGCATAAGCGGGTCACATGACCGCATGACTTAACAGCAGTGTGCAGACGTCTGTGGAAAGGCGGACAGTGTGCGGTGTAATGACACTTTGCAGTACATAAAGTCCAGTGTACATTCGGGTAATCGCCTCATTGTGCATTAGCGCTCTTCTCCCTGCCGGTTAGTTTACATTAAACAAAGAACAGATTGTATTCGGCTTTATTGGTATATAAATATCTCTGCCCCCGGGCCTGCTTCCATCATCTCGTCCCAGGCACAGTTCAGTGGAGATGATAGACTGCCCCAGGCCCCAGGCCGGCGGCGTAAATACACCGTTAGCATCGAGACAACCACAGACTTTTCCTGCAACATGCCACCCTGCGCTTTAAGAGGACCTGTCACACACAGCCGCACATTACAGCCCTGTTTTCAAACAATCTAAAAGTGCCGGAATTATCACTTTGTAATGTCTGTGTTGTTAAATAAATGAAGCTTGAATGATATACCAAATGAATTAGGAACATTTTATTGTTGCCTTCAACTTTAGAACTTTCCCTGGAGCAGAAGACCTTTATATGCCCTCCTGCATCAGGCAGAGGAAATTTAACAATAATACAGTATATATAGGCCTAAATGTTTGGACCTTTAGATCAGCCTTTCTCAACCTTCCTACCCCAGAGGAACCTTTGAAATAACTTTCAGGTCTCAGGGAACCCTTACAGAAACCAATTCAATAGTGGTCAATAGGAAGAACGCCCCTTACATTGGTGATCAGTGGGAAGAACTCCCCTTACATTGGTGGTCAGTGGGAAGAACGACCCTTACATTGGTGGTCAAAGGGAAGAATGATCCTTACATTGGTGGTCAGGAGGAAGAATGTCCCTTATATTGGAGGTCATTGGAAAGAATGCTTCTTACATTGGTAATCAGTGAGAAGAATGCTCATTACATTGGTGGTCATTGAGAAGAATGCTTCTTACATTGGAGGTCAGCAAGAAGAATGCTCCATACAATAATATATATAAGCCAAAAAGGTTAGATCAGCCTTTCTCAACCTTTTTTACATCAGAGGAACCTTTGAAAGAACTTTCAGGTCTCAGGGAACCCTTACAAAAAGCAGTTCAATAGTGGTCAAAGGGAAGAAAGCCCCTTACATTGGTGGTCATTGAGAAGAATGCTCCTTACATTGGAGTTTGGGGGGAAAAGTGTCCCTTACATTGGTGGTCAGTCAGTGGAAAGGACCCAGTGATGGTCATTGGGAAAAATGTCCCTTACATTGGAGGTTAGTGGAAAGAATGATCCATATATTGATGGTCAGTGGAAGAATGATGCTTACGTTGGAAGTCAGTGGGAAGAATGCTCCTTACGTTGGAAGTCAGTGGGAAGAATGCTCCTCACATTTATGATCAGTGGGAAGAATGCTCCTTACATCGGTGACCAGTGAGAAGAATGTTCCTCATGTTGGAGGTCAGTGGGAAGAACGCTCCTTACATTGGTGGTCAGTGGGAAGAATGCCCCTTACACTGTTGACCAGTGGGAAGAATGTTCCTTACGTTGGAAGTCAGTGGGAAGAATGCTCCTTACATTGGTTGTCATTGGGAAGAATGCTCCTTACATTGGTGATCAATGGGAAGAATTCTCCTTACATTGGTTGTCAGTGGGAAGAATGCCCCTTACATTGGTGACCAGTGGGAAGAATGCTCCTTCAATTGGTGATCAATGGGAAGAATGCTCCTTATGTTGGAGGTCAGTGGGAAGAATGCTCCTTACATTGGTGGTCAGTGGGAAGAATGCTCCTTACATTGGTGGTCAGTGGGAAGAATGTTCCTTACATTGGTGGTCATTGGGAAGAATGCTCCTTACATTGGTGACCAGTGATAAGAATGTTCCTTACGTCGGAGGTCAGTGGGAAGAATGCTCCTTACGTTGGAGGCTAGTAGTAAGAATGCCCCTTACATATATCATTTGAAGAGGTTAAAATTCTATTCTGAGAGCTAGAATTTATTTTACTTATATACGCGCAAACGCAGGCAAATACGTGTAAATCTAAGCAAAATAAATGGTAGGAACGTTCAGCAGGAATACAGAATTTAAACAACAACAGTACCATGTGCAAGTAACCCTAAGACTGAATGTTCAGCTGGTGACTGTCCCTCTTTAACATCCTTCCATCTGTCACTATATAAAGCTATTATTCTTTAATAATCCAGTCTATAATAAAGGGTAGCAGGCAGGCTCCGGGATACAAAATTGCCTGCCGAAATCCCTTTTAATAAATGACACCGGGATCACATTAAATACAACCCCGCACGTTTTCATAAAGATCCACGACCGCGGCTTCATCTTTCTTACAGGAGTGATTTGAGGTGTACGTTCAGTGGCTCCTCGCGATTACATCTTCGGCCCCCTTTTCAATCCAGGCAGTAAATGACGGCGGGGAAGAAAATACATTATGCAAAATGATCGTAATCACTTAGAAGCCGGAGCCATTTTTAATGCTTATTTATGATGCAGGTATCTTTGTGTTGTGCATAACAATGGCTTCAAATAATTATTTTGTCACATTCATCAGATTTATTCTGGAAAAAAGTCACTTCTAAGCGAAACTTTTTGATGCAAAGCGTCACGCGACACGCTCGCCTCTGCTCTTGAAATGGAAATTCGAAAAAAATAAATGTACGGTGTAGTGACATAGAATTTATTTAAAATGTGGGGTAAATTAAAGGGAAAAAAAGAGGTTTAGCCGGCAACAGATATGAATTTAATTTTCCATATAAATATGGCTGATGGGGCTTTGATGTAAATTTTAACTCGAGCGGCAAAACCGGCAAAGAAAGCTGAATTGGGCTGCGAATTTAGCTGCCAAAGGAGCTGGAAGAGTCATCTTGGCTGTTCACAAATAATTTGCCCTTATAGCAAAATTTGAGAATTTGTCAACTTTGGAGTTCCAAGCTTGAGGATTATTATGATTCTTTATTATTATTGTTGTCATTATTGTTATTATTATTGTTTTTGATATTATTATTATTATTGTTATTATTATTAATATTGTTGTTGTTATTATTATTATTGTTATTATTATTGTTGTTGTTATTATTATTATATTGTTGTTGTTATTATTATTATTGTTATTATTATTAATATTGTTGTTATTATTATTATTATTATTATTATTATTGTTGTTGTTGTTGTTGTTATTATTATTGTTATTATTATTATTGTTATTATTATTAATATTGTTGTTATTATTATTATTGTTGTTGTTGTTGTTGTTGTTATTATTATTGTTATTATTATTATTATTATTATTATTATATTGTTGTTGTTATTATTATTATTGTTATTATTAATATTGTTGTTGTTATTATTATTGTTATTATTATTAATATTGTTGTTGTTATTATTATTGTTATTGTTATTATTATTGTTGTTGTTGTTATTATTATTGTTATTATTATTATTATTATTATTATATGTTTTATTAAAAACCATAAAAACCAATGGGACTTTACTGGTACAAAAAGTGGACAACATCATACTGTTGTATAAAACATGTTTATTGAAACATCAAAGTACTCCTGATATACAATGCTGTGATATATTGGGCTGATTAGCCAAAATACTGTTTTTATGGTAAATTGTTGGAAGATACGTTTCAATAAACATGTTTTATACAACAATATGATGTTGTGCACTTTCTGTACCAGTAAAGTCCCAATTGGTTTTTATGATTTTTTTTATATGATAGATGAGGGATGAGGTAGGTGTGCGGTCTGATTTATATAATTATTCTATGTTTAACGTCAAACATTTAACCACTTGACCTCTGGAAGACCCTTCATGACTCTTAATGACCAGAGCTTTTTTTTTTTCTATTCAGCACTGCACTACTCTAACTGGCAATTGTTCAGTCATGCAACACTGTACCCAAATTAAATTCCTATCACACAAATAGGGCTTTCTTTTGGTGGTATTTGATCACCACTGGGTTTTTATTTTTCATTGTATAAACAAAAAAGAGGACAGAATTATCTAGGGAAAAAAAAGAATATTTTCTACTTTCTGTTATAAGATATTTGATAAAATCAAATTTCTTCATAAATTTAGACAAAAATGTATTCTGCTACATGTGTTTGGTAAAAAAACAAACAAACAAACAAGTATATATTGATTGGTTTGCGCCATAGTGTCTACAAAATATGGTAATTATATTCAAATTTAAGCAGCTATAGATGCTATACTGGTAATGGCGGTGATCAGCTTAGTGGGACTGTGATAGGGATCATTGCCAGGATCTGTGAGTATAGCCAAGCCCCCTGCACTGCAGTATCTTGTGGTCCCCAGCTGCAAGAACCAAGACTACTTCAGTTTATTTCTGCTTAATTTACTCAGCAATTCTCCTGGTCCTCAGCTGGGAGGGAACAAGTGGATTGCTGCTGTCTAGAGATAGGGAAGTTTGTGCATCAAGTGTTTTGGAGCATCCCATACCCCATTGTCCTTTCCAATTACAAATGGGAAAAAAATGTCCGCTGCACTCCAAATAGCTCTTCTTGCAGTATTTTTAATAATCAGTGAATTGACTTTCCCTATCCTTGTGAGAAAGCCAGGACTGGTGAGACATGTCAAGGAAGGTTGGTTTTGGGTTGAAGACATCCTTGGTTGTGGTGGCCCAAGGAGGTCCATGGGGTTCTGCCACCGAAGGTTGGTTGTCTACCCATGGGGTGGTTTGGGGTGTCCACTGGAAAAGAAAAGAGGGGGAGGTAGGAGAGCCCTTATAGTGTTGTGATTAACTTGCGAGCAAGCCAGGAGTGGTGAGATTCATGAAGGAAGGTTGGTTTTGGGTTGGAGACATCACTGTATGCAGTCAATTCACTGATTATTAAATATACTTCAAGAAGAGCCAATTGCAGTGCGGCTGACATTTTTTTCCTGTTGTCAATGAAGAGTGGAGACAGACTGTGATGGCGGGCACCCAGGTTGTCCATGTGCAGGACAGGTCAGGCTTGAGCAGGGCTACAGATCTTTGTCTGTTTCTTCCCAGTTACAAGTTATTTAGCAATCAGCTTCAAAAAGTTACCCCTGGACTGCTTATGGAGCCAGAGCGGATGAACTGCTGCTGGGAAAGAACCTGCTTAACACCTACTGCAGCTCCTTCAGGGATAGTGCTACAAATGCAATCTCCCCAAAGTGAGGAAAATTAGCTTTATGGGTTTTCGGGTTGTGGTAGTCCAAGGAGGTCCAAGGGGTTCAGCCACCAAAGGTTGGTTGTCAACCTATGGGGCGTCTCGGGGTGTCCACTGGAAAAGAAAAGAGGGGGAGGTGGGAGAGCCCTTATAGTGTTGTGATTAACTTGCGAGCAAGCCAGGAGTGGTGAGATGCGTCAGGGAAGGTTGGTTTTGGGTTGGAGACATCACTCTATGCAGTGAATTCACTGATTATTAAAAATACTGCAAGAAGAGCCAGTTGCAGCGTGGCTGATATTTTTTCCTATTGTCAATGAAGAGTGGAGATGGTCTGTGATGGCGGGCACCCAGGTTGTCCATGTGCAGGACAGGTCAGTCTGGAGCAGGGCTACAAATCTGTTTCTTCCCAGTTACACGTTATTTAGCAGTTAACTTCAAAAAGTTACCCCAGGACTGCTTATTGAGCCAGAGTGGATGAACTGCTGCTGGTAAAGAGCCTGCTTAACTCTACTGTGGCTCCTTCAGGGGTAATGCTACAGATGAAATCTCTCCAAAGTGAGGAAAATTACCTTTATGGATTTTTGGGTTGTGGTGGTCCAAGGAGGTCCATGGGGTTCAGCCACCAAAGGTTGGTTGTAGACCCATGGGGCGTCTTGGGGTGTCCACTGTAAAAGAAAAGAGGGGTAGGTGGGGAAGCCCTTATAGTGTTGTAGGTAACTCAAATTTGATGTAAAAAAACAATTTAATGTTTTATTAAGAAAGACGACTCCAATCTATTCTTAAACACATGATGATGTGAACCTTTGCTGATTGGATCACCAACTGGCTTCTTCATACATCTTTCTACCTACAAGATTACCTTTAAAGTAGTAGTAAACTCAGATTTTTTATTTAAGTGGAAGTAAAGTCCACATTTGAAGTTGTATCTACAGGTAAGCCTATAATAAGGCGTACCTGTAGGTACAATGAATATCTCCTCAACTTGCAGGAAATATCCTTTATTAGTTACACCTTGCTAGTACCGGGTTGGACCCACTTTTGCCTTCAGAACGGCCTTAATTCTTCATGGTATAGATTTAGCAAGGTGTTGGAAATGTTCCTCAGAGATTTTGTTCCATATTGACATGATAGCATCACGCAGTTGCTGCAGATTTTTCAGCTGCACATCCATGATGCGAATCTCCCGTTCCACCACATCCCAAAGGTGCTCTATTGGATGGAGATCTGGTGACTCTGGAGCTCATTGGAGTACAGTGACCTCGTTGTCATGTTCAAGAAACCAATTTGAGATGATTTGAGCTTTGTGACATGGTGCATTATCCAGCTGGAAGTAGCCATCAGAAGATGGGGACACTGGAGTCATAAAGGGATGGACTTGGTCAGCATAATACTGAGGTGGGCCGTGGCATTTAAATGATGCTCAATTGGGATTAAGGGGCCCAAAGTGTGCCAAAAAAATCTCTCCCACATAGTGACACCACCACCAGCCTGAACCGTTGATACAAGGTAGGATGGATCTATGCTTTCATGTTGTTTACGACAAATTCTGACAATACCATCTAAATGCCGCAGCTGACATCGAGACTCATCAGACCAGGCAATGTTTTTCCAATCTTCAATTGTCCAATTTAGGTGAGCCTGTGCGAATGTTAGCCTCCGTTTCCTGTTCTTAGCTGACAGGAGTGGCACCTGGTGTGGTCTTCTGCTGCTGTTGCCCATCTGCTTCAAGGTTCTATGTGTCATGCATTCAGAGATGGTATTATGCATACCTTGGTTGTGATGAGTGGTTACTTGAGTTACTGCTGCCTTTCTATCACCTCGAACCAGGGGTATATTTACCACAAGGCAAACAAGGCATTTGCCTAGGACGTTTTTTAGGGGGGCAGTGCTGGCCCCTGGAAGAAGGGACATATGCAGCATGGGGACCAGGTGGAATGCGAGAGAGGCTAGGGGCTGATTGATGGTGTATGCAGAGCCCAATTGTCGTTCCTGGGGATGTCCAGAACTGTGAAGGTGAGTGTCTCTCTCTCTGTCGCCGGGGAAGGGGGGGTTAATGGAAGGCTCTCTCAGGTGGAGGGAATGTTAGTGGAAGACTCTCTCGGGTGGGGGGGAACAGGGCAGGGGTGTTGTCTGTCACTGTCAGGCTCTCTCCGTGGGGGGGGGCTGGTGTTGGTCGGTGTCAGGCTGTCTCTGATGGGGAGGGTGGGGGCATCTTATTTTTGTGTTGCCTAGGGCAGCACAAAGCTTAAATACACCACTGCCTCGAACCAGTCTACCCATTCTACTCTAACCTCTGACATCAACAAAGCATTTTTGACCACACAACTGCCACTCACTGGATATTTTCTCTTTTTCAAACCATTCTCTGTAAACCCTAGAGATGGTTCTGCGTGAAGATCCCAGTAGATCAGCAGTTTTTGAAATACTCAGACCAGCCCGTCTGACACCAACAACCATGCCACGTTCAAAGTCCCCTTTCTTCCCCATTCTGATGCTCGGTTGGAACTTCAGCAAGTCGTCTTCACCACGTCTAGATGCCTAAATGTGTTAAGTTGCTGCCATGTGATTGGCTGATTAGCAATTTGTGTTACCAAGCCATTGAACAGGCGTACCTAATAAAGAGGCCGGTGCAGGGACGGACTAACTATTTGGAAACTCGGGCACTGCCCGACGGCCTGGGGTCAGTAGAGGGCGCCATGAGATGCCCCTGCTACCTTTTTCATAGGCTTTTTTGAGTTTGGGCAAGGATACAGAGGCCCCATGATCCCCTATTGCCCGGGGGAGTTGTCAGTCTGCCCCTGGGCCGGTGAATGTATGTCTCAACTCTGTCCAAAAGGAAGAAAAAAAAAGTTTGAGCTTTAGATAAACTTTACAGAATTCTACATTTCCATCATCTCCCGTACTGTTATATAGAGCAATAGATATAAACACGGAGTTTGTAATACAAATGATTAAATGTCAAACACAAGTACTGTATGCACTATTGTAAAGAACAAATTATAACAATAATAAGATACTACTTGAGAGGTTTTCCTGCCTGCATATGCTTGCTGCCTAGAGAAGACTTTCTCAGCCTCTTTACCCTGGAAGAGCCCTTGAAATTGTTCTCAGGTCATGAAGGCCTACTAAAAGTGATTATATCAACAGCTCTCAGCATATATACAGTATATACAGTGAGGAACAGAAGTATTTGGACACCCTGCGATTTTGCAAGTTCTCCCACTTAGAAATCATGGAGGGGTCTGACATTCACATTGTAGGTGCATTCCCACTCTGAGAGACAGAATTAAAAAAAAATTCAGGAAATCACATTGTGTGATTTTTAAAGAATTTATTTGTCTTGCACTGCTGAACATAAGTATTTGAACACCTGAGAAACAGCAAGAATTCTGGCTCTCAAAACCTGTTACTGCGCCTTTAAAAAGTCCACCTCTACTCCACTCATTCATCTAACTTAATAGCACCTGTCTGAGCTCTTTAAAGACACCTGTCCACCCCACAGTCAGTCAGACGCCAACTACTACCATGGGCAAGACCAAAGAGCTGTCAAAAGACATCAGAGATAAAATTGTGGACCTCCGCAAGGCTGGAAAGGGCTACGGGGCAATTGCCAAGCAGCTTGGTGAAAATAGATCAACTGTTGGAGCAATTGTTAGAAAATGGAAGAGGCTAAAGACAACTGTCAGTCTCCCTGGGACTGGGGCTCCATGCAAAATCTCACCTCGTGGGGTATCACTGATGATAAGAAAGGTGAGGAATCAGCCCAGGACTACAAGGGAGGAGCTGGTCAATGACATGAAGAGAGCTGGGAACACAGTTTCAAAGGTCACTGTCGGTAGAACACTACGCCGTCATGGTTTCAAATCATGCATTGCACGGAAGGTTCCCCTGCTCAGGTCATCACATGTCCAGGCCCGTCTGAAGTTTGCCAATGACCATCTGGATGATCCAGAGGAGGCATGGGAGAAAGTCATGTGGTCAGATGAGACCAAAGTAGAACTTTTTGGTCTAAACTTCACTTGTCGTGTTTGGAGAAAAAAGGATGAGTTGCATCCCAAGAACACCATCCCTACTGTGAATCATGGGGGTGGTAACATCATGCTTTGGGGGTGCTTTTCTGCGAAGGGGACGACTGCACTGTATTAAGGAGAGGTTGAATGGGACCATTTATTGTGAGATTTTGAGCAACAACCTCCTTCCCTCAGTCAGAGCATTGAAGATGGGTCGTGGCTGGGTCTTCCAACATGACAACGACCCGAAGCACACAGCCAGGAGAACCAAGGAGTGGCTCTATAAGAAGCATATCAAGGTTCTGGAGTGGCCTAGCCAGTCTCCAGACCTAAATCCAATAGAACATCTTTGGAGGGAGCTGAAACTCCGTGTTGCTCAGCGACAGCCCCGAAACCTGACAGATCTAGAGGAGATCTGTGTGGAGGAGTGGACCAAAATCCCTGTTGCAGTGCAAACCTGGCCAAGGACTACAGGAAACGTCTGACCTCTGTAATTGCAAACAAAGGCTTCTGTACCAAATATTAACACGGATCTTCTCAGGGGTTCAAATACTTCTGTTCAGCTGTGCGAGACAAATACATTCTTTACAAATCATACAATAAGATTTCTTGAATTTTTTTTTCAATTCTGTCTCTCAGAGTGGGAATGCACCTACAGTGTGAATGTCAGACCCCTCCATGATTTCTAAGTGGGAGAACTTGCAATATCGCAGAGGGTTCAAATACTTCTGTTCCTCACTGTATATATGGTGGTTGTCACTGATTTAGTGCTTTTCTTAAGCCTAGTACACACGATGAGAAAATCGAACACAAAATACTGCTTTCGAATCGATCGTCCGATAATCAGAACGTTAGTACACAGCTTTCGAGAGCCGATCACCACACTTCATGGTAAATTATCCAAAGGGCAGAGCATGAACATTTTTCTCGTATGATAACAGAACGAATGGCTTCCATGTAATCAGTACAGTATATGCCCATAACAAAATCGAGTGACCAAGATGTTCAGGAATTAAAGAAAACATTACAAGGCAATACATTACATGATCATAGGAAGTCGTATTCTGTCTAACTCTATTCACCTATTCATTTTCTATATGAGACTAGCATGAAAAAAAAAAAGGATGATCATTTGTCCGATATTCTCATCGTGTGTACGAGGCTTTAGTCCTCCTGCACACGGGACGTTTTGATAACGCTGGTAACGTTAGCTGTGTAAAGTCACATTAAATACGTGAGTCTTTCAGCTTTTTTTAGCGTTTTTGCATTAACGTTTAGCGGCGTTTTGCCACGTTTAGCGGCATTTTCCAGTGTTTGCATTTTTTTTCATTTTATTTACTGAAATAAACTTTTTTTTGTTATATGTATATATATATATATGTATTGAAATATATTTTGAAATATATTGAATACGGCTAAAATTGTTTTTCAGCATTAGAGCTACATTTTTGGAATGCATTTACCAATATATGTAAAATATATGTTAAAATGACTTTTTTTTATATGTTAAAAATATTTGGAAGAATATATTTAAAAAATATATATTTTTCAAAATATTTTTCATATATTTTGTAATATTTTAAAAAACACATTTCAACATGCAGTACACACGCATATATATATATATATATATATATATATATCTGTATATATATGTCCTCCTACTCCTCGACCTCTCCGCGGCCTTCGACACAGTGGACCACCCCCTCCTCCTTACTAAACTACACTCTGGCATTAGGGACACTGCTCTCCCCTGGTTCTCCTCTTACCTATCCCAATGCTCCTTCAGTGTTACCTATAACGCTACCACCACCCCCTCTCTCCCTCTCTCTGTTGGAGTCCCCCAAGGCTCTGTCCTCAGGCCCCTTCTCTTCTCCATCTACACCTCCTCCCTCGGCAAACTGATACACTCCCACGGCTTCAACTATCACATCTACGCCGATGACACACAAATTTACCTCTCCACCCCTCACCTCACCCCCTCAGTCTCCGCCCGTAACACCCACCTCCTAAACAACATATCAGACTGGATGTCGCTCCATTTCCTCAAGCTAAACCTATCCAAAACTGAGCTCCTAGTTTTCCCCCCAGCCCGCGCTCCCCTTCCCCCATCCTCTCCATCACGACTAGCAGCGCCACCATCTATCCAACTCCACATGCCAAAGTCCTGGGTATCACCCTGGACTCAAACCTTTCCTTCCAACCTCATGTCCAATCACTATCAAATTCATGTAGGCTCCACCTCCGCAACATCTCCAAGATACGTACGTTCCTCACCCCAGACACCACTAAACAACTCGTTCACTCCCTTATTATCTCACGCCTGGACTACTGCAACTCCCTTCTCACTGGCCTACCCAAACAAACGCTATCCCAGCTTCAGTCTATCCTGAACTCAGCGGCTAGACTCATCCACCTCACCAACCGCTCCACATCTGCCTCCCCCCTCTGCCAATTAAATTCAAATTACTAACTCTGACATACAAAGCCATTCACAACGCCGCCCCAAACTACCTCACTGACCTGATATCCAAATACCACCCTACCCGTGCCCTTCGCTCCTCACAAGACCTCCTACTCTCTAGCTCCCTGGTCTCCACCTCCCACGCCCGACTGCAGGACTTCTCCAGGACTTCCCCCATCCTCTGGAACTCCCTACCCCAATCCATCAGACTGTCACCTACCCTCCTCACCTTCAGGCGCACCCTGAAAACCCATTTCTTCAGGGAAGCCTACCCCACCCTCACCTAACAGCCGTTCTCCTCCTATCACTCCATCCCCACAGCCACTTCCTCCTGTACCTCTACCCCCTCCCTCCTAGATTGTAAGCTCGAAAGAGCAGGGCCCTTGACCCCCTCGTGTATTGTATTGTTACTGTATTGTCTCATGTACTGTCCCCCCACTCTAATGTACAGCACTGAGCAAACCCTTTGACGCTATATAAACACTGTATAATAATAAAAAATAATAATATATATATATATATATATTTTTTTTTTTAATAAATTGAATACGGCCAAAATTGTAGCCTTTCAAATATATGTCAATATATTTGAATATTTGAGAAAAATATTTTTAAAATATATTTTAAATATATTTTTCTTCCATGTGGGGATCTGCTGATAGCCAGTGCAATGCTTTCCAGACTTCAAATTAAAAAAAAAAATAGTAAATACACATTTTTTGTTTACCTGCAAAAAAAAAAAAAAATGAGCATTTATTTATTTTATTTTATTTAAACGTGAACTTATCCTTTAACAAAAAGCTAAAAGACAAACATTTGACTTTTGGGCCTTTTCATATCATGTGCTGATGCCATTATGTTTTTGATTAATAGTAATCAGCTCCGTAAAAACTGTACATATTACAGCTCTTGTTCTCACATGCTTCCTGAAATATTCAATTTTTTTTCCCATTCTGAATTCAGATGTTGCTTATTACCACGATGGAACAATTAGCTCTTGCCGAGTGAGGAAAACTTTGCATGTTTAGGTGGGAGGTCAGAGTTACTTGCTAAGTAGACCACAGGAGAGTGATGGAGGTGCAATTAAAAAATGCTTAGTCCTGAACATAGCTGATAGAAATTCCTCCACTTTATTACCGCGATAATACCATTTATTCACAAGGGTGTTATATACTGTACGTGGTTTCCACAAAAGAAAAAAAAAATCTGCTGTAAATGGAGTCCCAAGTCCCCGTCCCTGTACCATATTACCTCCATTAAGCTGTTTTTGAACAAAAAAAAATGCACTTTTTTTGTGTAGCTATTCTCATTCAAGCAGTACAGCTGATCAGCCATGGTCCAGTATTAGGTGTTCTTCAACTTCATTGTGTTTAACTAATAGTGAATACTTTTACATATTTTTTTTACTTTTTGTGCATGTTGCTGTGGTCTCCTGAGGGGTATATTTAAAGTCCCAATTCCATCATATTTGTTGTAAAATTGTTTGTCACTTTTAGGGGTGGGGACCAGTAGCTATAGCAGTAGACCCCACCGTCCAGTAAGATAGGTGTACAAGCAGGTCACCCTGACGGATGACGCAGGCTCACCCGAGGTGAAGGGTCTTAGCATTAACCGGTGTTCACCAGAGCTCCTGATGGTGGAGTTTTACAGTCCTCAGGATCATCACTAGAGATGAACGAATTATTCAAAAATTCGATTCGCCTGGTTCGCCGAATTTGCGCTAGAAATTCGATTCGATGCGAATTTATTCGCTGCGAATTTAACTTATTAAAAGGGTTTCTAGGCTTCAGAGAGCCTTTATATTAGTGCAGAACACTGTACCTTTAATTTAAATGCCCTTGGAGTCTGCTGGGGAAGAGAAATAATACTGTCAGTCAGTATGACATGCAGATGAGTGCCGTCGATCTTAGAATCACCGCACACTTCACTCATTTGGGCAGTCACGGGGCACGACGAAGAAGATGAAGAAGAAGATGAAGAAGAAGAAGAAGAAGAATGAAAAGAAGAAGAAGAAGAATGAAAAGAAGAAGAAGAAGAATGAAAAGAAGAAGAAGAAGAATGAAAAGAAGAATGAAAAGAAGAAGAAGAAGAATGAAAAGAAGAAGAAGAAGAATGAAAAGAAGAATGAAAAGAAGAAGAATGAAAAGAAGAAGAAGAAGAATGAAAAGAAGAATGAAAAGAAGAAGAATGAAAAGAAGAAGAAGAAGAATGAAAAGAAGAAGAATGAAAAGAAGAAGAATGAAAAGAAGAATGAAAAGAAGAAGAAGAAGAATGAAAAGAAGAAGAAGAAGAATGAAAAGAAGAAGAATGAAAAGAAGTAGAATGAAAAGAAGAAGAAGAAGAATGAAAAGAAGAAGAAGAAGAATGAAAAGAAGAAGAATGAAAAGAAGAAGAAGAAGAATGAAAAGAAGAAGAATGAAAAGAAGAAGAAGAAGAATGAAAAGAAGAAGAAGAATGAAAAGAAGAATGAAAAGAAGAAGAAGAAGAATGAAAAGAAGAAGATGAAGAATGAAAAGAAGCAGAAGAAGAATGAAAAGAAGAATGAAAAGAAGAAGAAGAAGAATGAAAAGAAGAAGAAGAAGAATGAAAAGAAGAATGAAAAGAAGAAGAATGAAAAGAAGAAGAAGAAGAATGAAAAGAAGAAGAAGAAGAATGAAAAGAAGAAGAATGAAAAGAAGAATGAAAAGAAGAAGAAGAAGAATGAAAAGAAGAAGAAGAATGAAAAGAAGAAGAAGAAGAATGAAAAGAAGCAGAATGAAAAGAAGAAGAAGAAGAATGAAAAGAAGAAGAATGAAAAGAAGAAGAAGAAGAATGAAAAGAAGAATGAAAAGAAGAAGAAGAAGAATGAAAAGAAGAAGAAGAAGAATGAAAAGAAGAAGAAGAAGAATGAAAAGAAGAATGAAAAGAAGAAGAAGAAGAATGAAAAGAAGAAGAAGAATGAAAAGAAGAATGAAAAGAAGAAGAATGAAAAGAAGAAGAAGAAGAATGAAAAGAAGAAGAAGAAGAATGAAAAGAAGAAGAAGAATGAGAAGAAGAAGAAGAATGAGAAGAAGAAGAAGAAGAAGAAGTAGGATGAGGATGAAGAAGAATTCCATTCCAGCAAAAAGTGTATCTGCAGAGAGCTCCGCTATTTCTGACAGTTCTCTGACAGTTCCTTCACATTTACAGCGGTTGAAACATTGTATCTATTTGTTTCCGAATAAAAACATCTGTATCCTAAATGGAAACAATAGATACAATGTTTCAACCGCTGTAAATGTGAAGGAACTGTCAGAGAACTGTCAGAAATAGCGGAGCTCTCTGCAGGGACACTTTTTGCCGGCTGTAGAAGGGATGAAAATCGGCCGATCGGGAAAAATTCGATTCGCGCATCCGAAGTTTGCTAATATTCGGATTCGATGCAAATCGAATTTTTCCTAAAATTCGAAACGAATTCCAGGTTCGATTCGCTCATCTCTAATCATCACGCCAAGAGGTGAGCAAGTTGGGGTCCAGTAGTAGATATAGTAGGTAGGGATCAAGTAGAAGCATAGTAAGTAAACAATCCAAAGGTCGGTAACAAGTGGTTGTAGGTTGGGATCAAGAAGAAATGTAGTCAAGGAATAAGCCAAAGGTCGGTAACAAGTGGTTGTAGTTTGGGATCAAGAAGAAGTGTAGTCCAGGAACAAGCCAAAGGTTGGTAACAAGTGGTTGTAGGTTGTGATCAAGAAGAAGTGTAGTCCAGAAACAAGCCAAAGGTCGGTAACAAGTGGTTGTAGGTTGGGATCAAGAAGAAGTGTAGTCAAGGAATAAGCCAAAGGTCAGTAACAAGTGGTTGTAGGTTGGAATCAAGCAGAAGTGTAGTCAAGGAACAAGCCAAAGGTAGGTAACAAGTGGTTGTAGGTTGGGATCAAGCAGAAGTGTAGTCAAGGAACAAGCCAAAGGTAGGTAACAAGTGGTTGTAGGTTGGGATCAAGCAGAAGTGTAGTCAAGGAACAAGCCAAAGGTCGGTAACAAGTGGTTGAAGGTTGGGATCAAGCAGAAGTGTAGTCAAGGAACAAGCCAAAGGTCGGTAACAAGTGGTTGAAGGTTGGGATCAAGCAGCAGTGTAGTCAAGGAACAAGCCAAAGGACGGTAACAAGTGGTTGAAGGTTGGGATCAAGAAGAAGTGTACTCAAGGAACAAGCCAAAGGTCGGTAACAAGTGGTTGAAAGTTGGGATCAAGCAGAAGTGTAGTCAAGGAACAAGCCAAAGGTCGGTAACGAGCAGAAGTGGCAGAAGTGACACAAGCAAGATAATGGCTGGAAAAAGCAAAGTAATCTGGCAAACCGGAAGTGCAAAGACATGGCTTAAATAGGAAGTTCATGGGAGGAGCAATGGGGGCAAGATTCAAGAGAAACAAGATGCAAGGCAAGGTCATCTAAGGAATTAGGCAGAGGGCTACCCAGTATCTCAGGTGGCTCAGCAAGAAGAGGTACTGCTAGACACAGCATAGGCTCCAGGTCTGGACAGAATCCCTGTGTTCACAGCACATGTGCACAGCATTAAAATCCAACTCCAAAAAAAAAAATTGGGGGGACAGGTTAGAACCTCTTTCAGGTTTTTAATGCTTGATAATTCTTCAGGAAGTGAGGAGTGCTGAATTACCTCAATTCACAGGCAGCTCTCTTTGTCCTATGGCTTCCTCGGATGGTCCTTAGGATAAGGAATAGAATTCCCATTCCATTATTTAGGATCACCAAAGAAAAGCCAATGCATTTCAGGGGTCAGGAATGCCCTCCTTCTTCAGAGATATAAGCATTTAATAAAAAACAAATATAGTCAATGACAATGGTAAAATACTATTATAATTCACAAATAACGATTATTATAAAGTGATCAGAAGGGAAGACAAAAGCATAAAAAGGAGGAGCGAGCGGGGGATACATCTTGTTTATAGCCCTGAAGAAGGGGGACTTTCATAACTCCTGAAATGTGTTCTGACTCTCCATTTGGGTTGCTGTCTCAGTCCCCATTGGCGAGATTTTTCCATTGCTAGCTGTGCCTCTGAGCTTTGTCACCGAAACAGAAATTAAGGTAAAATCTCCTCAATATGGAGATAAATACAATCTAACCGAGAATCCAACCCTTCTGCCTACTATTTACGTAGTTATTGACTAGGGTTAAAGTAGAACTTCAATATTTCAAGTCCAAAATTTTGACTATAGTCCCTGTACAGCTGGGATGGAGTATGAGAGGAAGTAAACAGTACAGGGAGCCAGTGTTGACAAGAAGCATGCTGATAGTAGGAGAGAGCAAAGCAACATAGTGATGAGCTCATAACTGTACTGTTTCTCCTTTAACTGTAAATCAGGAGTTGGGGCCTGGTCTGGGATGATTAGGAGCCAGTCAGTTCCTTTGTTGACAAGAAGCATGCTGATAGTAGGAGAGAGCAAAGCAACACAGTGATGAACTCATAACAGTACTGCTTCTCCTTTAACTGTAAATCAGGAGTTGGGGACTGGTCCGGGATTATTAGGAGTCAGTCAGTTCCTTTGTTGACAAGAAGCATGCTGATAGTAGGAGAGAAGGAAGCATCATAGTGATGAGCTCATAACTGTACTGATTCTCCTTTAACTGTAAATCAGGAGTTGGGGGCTGGTCCGGGATGATTAGGAGCCAGTCAGTTCCTGTGTTGACAAGAAGCATGCTGATAGTAGGAGAGACCAAAGCAACATAGTGATGAGCTCATAACTGTACTGCTTCTCCTTTACCTGTAAATCAGAGGTTGGGGCCTGGTCCGGGATGATTAGGAGCCAGTCAGTTCGTTTGTTGACAAGAAGCATGCTGATAGTAGGAGAGAGGGAAGCAGCATAGTGATGAGCTCATAACTGTACTGCTTCTCCTTTAACTGTAAATCAGAGGGTGGGGGCTCGTCCGGGATGATTAGGAGCCAGTCAGTTCCTGTGTTGGCAAGAAGCATGCTGATAGTAGGAGAGAGCGAAGCAACATAGTGATGAGCTCATAACTGTACTGCTTCTCCTTTAACTGTAAATCAGGGGTTGGGGGCTGGTCCGGGATGGTTAGGAGTCAGTCAGTTCCTTTGTTGACAAGAAGCATGCTGATAGTAGGAGAGAGCAAAGCCACATAGTGATGAGCTCATAACTGTACTGCTTCTCCTTTAACTGTAAATCAGGGGTTGGGGGCTGGTCCGGGATGATTAGGACTAGTTAGAAACATTCAGTGGAGTAAAAAGCTTCATTGCAGTCGCATCATAAGCGCTTTGTTTTGTACCTGCAGAAAGACTTCATCTGAACACCCCCTTGGTGGTTACATCTATTTCCTCCCTGAACAGACAAAAAGAAATATCTTACAAGTTTCTAGTGAGAACCGAACACACGGCCTGGGATATATCACAGTCTCACAAGTAGTGATGCCGCTGTGCCTTCCATAAAACAAGATGTTGAAGGTCTGTTCGGAACAACTCCCCTTCAGTCACCTGGCATTGTTCAGGGTCCCCCGAGCCACCATATATCTCCGCAACTGAACACAACAGCTGGTGAAGCTTTTACATGATTAACTACCTTGGGGTACAAAAGCTTCTTCTAATATAGGAAATAGGCTGCAGGTTGAATTATTGACGGGCACATGGTGTAACCCACTGATATCCTTGCAGGTGATACGGAACATCAATACCTTCGCCAGAACAAAGACGTTGGCCCAGGGTTTCCTGGATATGGCGCTCTTCACAGCCAATGCCTCACAAATGAAACATTTGCTCCAGCAGGGGCCCGACACGCCATTCTATTATTTCCTTTTTACCCTACTGGTAAGTCTCTTTGATGGTCTGTTTTAAGAAACGGTTAAAATTTCGAGAGGAACACGACGAAAGAATTACGATTTGCTTGTGTCTATGTAGCATTATGCCCAAAGAAGTTTGATTTCTGTGGCTGGGGGCCCATGGAACTCAGCTCACTTTGGAGGGGTGGGGAGACCCGTGTCTCAGTCCCATTATCCATATTATGTGTAAGTCACCCTGTTCCTGTTAGGGGTACACGGTGAAATGTCCTAATATTGGGGTGGGGGGTTGTTCATTGTTTAATGCCATGTGGTTGCATCCCATTGTTCTATTGTGTGTCTTGTTTAGGAGCAAACTATTATGGGATGTATGCAGGGACATACTGACAACTCATGGGGCCCCTGGGCAATAGGGGATCATGGGGCCCCTGAGTCCTTGCCCAAACTCAAAAAAGTCTGTGAAAAAGGTACCAGGGGCATCTCATGGGGCCCCCTACTGACCCCGGGCCCTCGGGCAGTGCCCGAGTTTTCAAATGGTCAGTCCGCCCCTGGATGTATGTGTTTGTGTATTGGCTTGGTGGGGGGTGTCTGCTGATGTGTCTCTTGTTCCTAGATGTGGTTTGCCCTGCCCTCTGTCATTACGCAGGGAGGGGGAATTGTTCCCTTGAATGTATATATCTTGCATCTGTGTTAAAATAAAGTAGTCTATTTCCTGGTTTCCTTCAAGTCTGGTGTCGCCTAGTCTTGTATGGTCAGCTGTGGTGTCCGTGGTCGGTGTTCGGACAGGGAAGCGGGAGTTTAACGGAAATACCCAAGTGCAGTCGGGGTCGGTTCCGTTACAATTTCTAACGTGTATTGCTTTTGTTTCGGTATGTGTACGCTTTGTAGACTGTGCAACCTGGTCCAACAGCCAATACCTCCCTCGAAATGTAGGACCTGCTGAGGACTGAGGGTCAAAATTTAGTTTTGGTTTTTACTTCCAGTGGAGTCCACTCCACATTTTCTTCTGCACCTGTTCTTTCCTTTTGTCCTGATGTAGCCGCAGTTGCAGTGAAATATATTGGAACTTTGGTATGTGGGTCCTTTTTTTTTGAGAAACCATTATTGCTTTCCTCACATAGGGAGGATGAATTACATAGATGGATAAACAGCCCAAAAAATATTCAACCAAAAGATTCCCCCAAAGATTCAATAAAATTCACATTCTGACATTCTATTCAATTTGAAGGCAGTTGATGGGTGAATCTTCCAAAACCAAATGTTGCCAAATGGAATGCCATTCATGTGTTTAAATTACAGTAGAGATTACTTCTGGTCAAAGCTTTGGGTCAAGATTTGGGAAATCTCATTTGAAAACCACTGCGATAAGTAGAGTGAATGGAAAAAATCTTGGCCAAAGAATTGGCAAATTTTGGGCAAAAGTTTGGCAAATCTTGAAAACAATGATAAAGAGATCAAAGGGAGAGAAATTGGTGATTGGGGTCTTAACATATATTTTATTCCTCTCCAGTAAGACAAAAAATAAAAGTTTGAGAAAATAGGGTCCTCAAGTATTCAACACAACTCTCCTCCCCATAGGTTAGTATCTAAGAGATGTAGCTGAGTCAAGGGCGGACTGACCATTTGGAAATTTGGGCACTGCCCGAGGGCCCGGGGTCAGTAGGGGGCCCCATGAGATGCCCCTGGTACCTTTTTCCTAGGCTTTTTTGAGTTTGGGCAAGGACACAGGGGCCCCATGATCCCCTATTGCCCGGGGGGCCCCATGAGTTGTCAGTCTGCCCCTGAGCTGAGTAAAGTATACACTCACCAGCCATTTTATTAGGTCCCCCTTGCTAGTACCGGGTTGGATCCCCTTTTTGCCTTCAAAACGACCTTCATTCTTCATGGCATAGATTCTACAAGGTGTTGGAAACCTTCCTCAGAGATTTTGGTCCATATTGACATGATAGCATCACACAGTTGCTACAGATTTGTCGGCTTCAGATCCATGATGCGAATCTCCCGTTCTACCACATCCCAAAGGTGCTCCATTGGATGGAGATCTGATGACTCTGGAGACCATTGGAGTCCAGTGACCTCATTGTCATGTTCAAGAAACCAGTTTGAGATGATTTGAGCTTTGTGCATTTAGAAATAAAAAATATACATGCGACATATATTTACAATACATTGAATATATTGAATATATTTTAACATGTATTCCAAAAATGTAAATTAAAATATATTTTCCAAAGGTATATATTTAAAAATATATTTTTTAAATATATTTTCCAGATATTTTTAAACAGCTAAACAAATGCATTTAAACATAGATTTTTTTTTTTAAATATACTTGTAAATGCATTCCAAATTACACTTTGAAATATATTTCAGCATGTGTTTTGAATATATTTTTAATAATATATTCACAAATGTATTGAAATATAGTTTTGAAATATATTGAATATGGCCAAAATTGTAGTAATTGAAATATAAGTCAATATATTTGGGAAGAATATATTAAGAATGTCTTTTTAACCGTTTCAATACCGTGCAATTTTACACCTTCCTGCCCAGGCCATTTTTCAGGTTTCAGCGCTCTCACACTTTGAATGACAATTGCGCGGTCATACAACACTGTACCCAAACTAAAATTTTATCATTTTCTTCACACAACTAGAGCTTTCTTTTGGTGGTATTTAATCACCGCTGGGGTTTTTATTTTTTGCTAAATTAACAAAAAAAGACCAAATATTTTGAAAAAAAACCACATTTTTCTTTGTTTCTGTTATAAAAGTTTACAAATAAATAATTGTTCTTCATAAATTTAGGCCGAAATGTATTCTGCTACATGTCTTTGGTGAAAATAACCCAAATTAGGATGTATTTTTTAGTCTGTAGGAAAGTTATAGAGTTCACAAACTATGGTATAGATCTGAAAATTGATCAATCCTGAAGTACTGACAGCCAATCTAATTTCTTGAGTTCCAAGAATGTCAGAATATCCCCCAAATGACCCCTTTTTGCAGAGTAGACAGTCCGACGTACTTCATAAGAGGCATGGCGAGTTTTTTGAAGTTGTATTTTTTTGTCATAATTTTTCGGAAAATGAAAAAATTAAAAAAATTATTTTCACTATTTTTTTTTTTACATACTGTCACCAGTGCAGTACAGCGTCATCATATAACTGGCATGGCGGTGAACAGGGACACTGACTGGTGACAGTATGAAAAAAAAATATATATATATATTTTTTTATTTTTTTTTATTTTTTTATTATATTTAATTTTTTATTACATTTCTTCTATTTTTTTAAAGATTTTTTTTCATATTTTACTATGACCAAAGTAGTACAATGTTACCATAGTAACATTGTACTACTTTGGGGAAGTGATCAGTATTTTTTTTTTTTTTTTACACAATTTGCTTATAGCAAAGAATTACTTTGCTATAAGCAAGCATTTACCTGAATGAAATCGATTCATTCAGCTTTTTTTTTTTTTTTTGTGCTTAGCTGTGATTTGGTCACAGCTAATCACATGACATGTGCATGTGATTAGCTGTGACCATTCACAGCTAGGCACTAGTATACAATGGATGGCATCATGAATGAAGCCATCCATGTATACAACTGTCATGTGACCTGCTGTGATTGGTCACAGCAGGTCACATGGTACCGGCAACGGGAGCCCGTACTCGGATCTGTCATCGGCCGTGTCCGAGGTGCACGGCCGGTGACAGATCGCACTGCTGTGCTGCTCTGCATTCGCGCAAACTGCGCATGTGTGGGAGCACGCCAAATGGCGTGCACCCGGAATGGAGAGACACATCTGAAGCCGCCAAATGGCCATTGGCCGGGCGGCTAATGGTTAAAATATATTTAAAATATATTTTTCTTCCATGTGGGTGTTCACACCGGGACCGGCTGAACCACTTCATACCGCTCTCCGCACTAATATATTGGAAAGGTTTAGACAAGAAAAACTTCATAGTGCAATCCCGTTTAAAAAAAATGTTTATTATAGCCAAAGTATTGCATTTACATTCAGCTGAGTAAAAGAGAGCAATGGAAAGACAAAACAGCCGCGGCGTCAGTTCGTCGGCTGGTACGTGGTGACGTCACGTTTCCCCAAAAATGGTGTCCTCTGGGATTGGAAATTTGCACACATTCCTTCCCATATGAAAGAAAAATATATTTGAAATACATTTTAAAAATATTCTTCCCAAATATATGGCCATATATTTGAAATGCTACAATTATGGCCATATTCAATATATTTCAAAACATAAATATATATATATATACACTGCATGTTGAAATGCGTTTTTATTACAAAATATATGAAACATATTTTTAAAAATACATTTCATATATACTGTATGTCTTCAAAAATACAAGTCTACATTTTTGGAATGCATATACAAATATATTTAAAAATATATGTTAAAATGACTTTTTTATATGGTAAAAAAAAATCTGGAGAATATATTTTTTAAAAATATATTTAACAAATTGATTTCACATATTTTGTAATATATAAAAAACGCATTTCAACATGCAGTGTATATATATATATATATTTATTTATTGAATTATATTTTGATATATATTGAATACGGCCAAAATTGTAGTATTTCAATTATATGTCAATATATTTGGGAAGAATGTTTTTATTTTATTTTTTTAAATATATTCTTCTGATTTTTTTGAAGCTGCACCATCCTAAAAGAGGACAGAGCAGTGATTGGAGAACAGTAAGGACATTTCTGGACAGGTTTCACTTATGGTAAAGATGGCCTACAAATATGGAAATCCCATTACTGCATATTTTTTGTAAATCTGATTATTTTAGGGTTGTGTAATGGTATTTAGGGCCTGCGGTGGGTATTTTTTCATAGAGGTGAACTAACCCTTTAAAGATAACTTTTTTGTGCTTAACACCTAAATAAAAGTTACATTTTCTACTGGTCAGGGATAGTTGTGTGATCTGCTCATCTTTTTTTTTTTTTGCTGTCAAATTGAATTATTTCCCACTGACTTTTTAAGACTAGATTTATTGATCGAACTTTAGCAAGGCACCTTTGAAGCAAAGAATTACCATGCAGTTATAGTGTCACAAGCAGCAAAGAACTCTTGGCCTAGAGCAATGTAATTGTAAAGAATACAAAGGACCTGGGCAACTGTCAAAGATTGACGTGAACTTTTATTTTCACCAAAGCCAGACATATGCTCACCCAAGGTAAAACAATTTTAGGGGCAACTACCCACATGGAAGAAAAATATATTTGAAATATATTTTTAAAATATTCATCCCAAATATATTGACATACAGTGGGGATCGAAAGTTTGGGCACCCCAGCTAAAAATTTGTATTAATGTGCATAAAGAAGCCAAGGAAAGATGGAAAAATCTCCAAAAGGCATCAAATTACAGATTAGACATTCTTATAATATGTCAACAAAAGTTAGATTTTATTTCCATCATTTACACTTTCAAAATAACAGAAAACGAAAAAAAAGGCGTCTGCAAAAGTTTGGGCACCCTGCAGAATTTATAGCATGCACTGCCCCCTTTGCAAAGCTGAGACCTGCCAGTGTCATGGATTGTTCTCAATCATCGTCTGGGAAGACCAGGTGATGTCAATCTCAAAGGTTTTAAATGCCCAGACTCATCTTACCTTGCCCCAACAATCAGCACCATGGGTTCTTCTAAGCAGTTGTCTAGAAAACTGAAACTGAAAATAGTTGACGCTCACAAAGCTGGAGAAGGCTATAAGAAGATAGCAAAGCGTTTTCAGATGTCAATATCCTCTGTTCGGAATGTAATTAAGAAATGGCAGTCATCAGGAACAGTGGGAGTTAAAGCAAGATCTGGAAGACCAAGAAAAATATCAGACAGAACAGCTCGCAGGATTGTGAGAAAAACAATTCAAAACCCACGTTTGACTGCACGATCCCTCCAGAAAGATCTGGCAGACACTGGAGTTGTGGTACACTATTCCACTATAAAGAGATACTTGTACAAATATGGTCTTCATGGAAGAGTCATCAGAAGAAAACCTCTTCTACGTCCTGACCACGAAAATCATCGTTTGAACTTTGCAAATGAACATATAACATATAGACAAGCCTGATGCATTTTGGAAACAAGTTCTGTGGACCGATGAGGTTAAAATTGAACTTTTTGGCCGGAATGAGCAAAGGTACGTTTGGAGAAGAAGGGGCACAGAATTTAATGAAAAGAACCTCTGTCCAACTGTTAAGCATGGGGTTGGACCAATCATGCTTTGGGGTTGTGTTGCAGCCAGTGGCACAGGGAACATCTCATGAGTAGAAGGAAAAATGGATTCAATAAAATTTCAGCAAATTTTGGATGGTAACTTGATGCCATCTGTGAAAAAGCTGAAGTTAAAGAGAGGATGGCTTCTACAAATGGATAATGATCCTAAACACACCTCGAAATCCACGGGGGATTACATCAAGAGGCGTAAACTGAAGGTTTTGCCATGGCCTTCACAATCTCCTGACCTCAACATAATTGAAAATCTATGGATAGACCTTAAAAGAGCCGTGCGTGACAGACAGCCCAGAAATCTCAAAGAACTGGAAGACTTTTGTAAGGAAGAATGGACAAAGATACCTCAAACAAGAATTAAAGACTCTTGGCTGGCTACAAAAAGTGTTTACAAGCTGTGATACTTGCCAAAGGGGGCAGTACAAGATATTAACTCTGCAGGGTGCCCAAACTTTTGCAGACGCCATTTTTTTGTTTTCTGTTATTTTGAAAGTGTAAATGATGGAAATAAAATCTAACTTTTGTTGACATATTATAAGAATGTCTAATCTGTAATTTGATGCCTTTTGGAGATTTTTCCATCTTTCCTTGGCTTCTTTATGCACATTAATACAAATTTTTAGCTGGGGTGCCCAAACTTTCGATCCCCACTGTATATTTGAAAAATACTAAAATTTTGGCCATATTCAATATATTTCAAAATATATTTCAATAAATAAATATATATATATATATATTTATATATATATATACAATTGCGCGGTCATTCAACACTGTACCCATATGAGTTTTTTAGCATTTTTTGAGACAGATAAAACTTTATTTTGGTGGTATTTATTCACCACTGAGATTTTTATTTTTTTTGCTATAAAAATGAAAAAGTCCAAAAATTTTGAAAAAAAGTGTTTTCTTACAACATGTTATAAGAAAAACATGTTATAGAATCCGGCGGTGGATTCTACAATGCAGTGGCCTGGAAGGGCAAATCGGCAACCTGAATATTTTGTTGCCTCAGCCCCAATCCCGGGAGGGGAGGATGCCCAGGAGATGGCTGGGGGGTACATAAACAGTCTGGGGTCTGGAGATGTCCTTGTTCAGGAGTTCCCAGTCTGAAGGTCTGCTGCCCTTCTGGTCCTGCATGTACTCATTGAGGTCCTGTCTTGCCGAAAATTTCTGGAACTATTTAAGGGATTTCATGGAGGATCTGATCTGACGAGTTCGCAGGAGAAAGGTCTGGCTGATATTGGGAGGAGGTACCCAACCATCCAGGGATATTGTGAGTACAGATCTGAGTGTAGGATCCTAGTGATGGTTTGCTGTTACTATCACTTGTGCATCAGGACCAGAGCTTGCTTGGATTGGGGCAGTTCTTACAGTGTGTGTCTCAGTGCGGCTCAATCCCTTAGCTGCTACTAGAGGAACTGTACTAAGAAGCATTGAGAAAGTGAAGAGTGGCCTTTTTATTACTCTACAGTGTTGCTGACGTATCCCACAGCTCCCTGCACCCATCCAAGTTTATTCAAAAATAAATGTAATAAAAGACAACCCCTAGACTGTTCGTTGAGCCAGGAAGAGTAACTGTTGCTGTGTGCCTGGCTGCTACTACCCTAACCCGGGAAAATAGCCTGGGCAAATCAGTGTGCCCTTTTGGGGGTGAGTGCTACACTTCCACTGGTACCAATGATGGGGCATTTTTATTGCCATTGATGCCAGGGCATTTTCTTCTCACACTGGTCACAGTCTGGCCCACTCAAAGGCTGAAGGACATGTAGCACCCTACTAGATAGGTTGCTAGGTTTGCTTGGTAAATGTAGTTCTTTTGGCTCCTCTGTAGTCAGTAGAGCAGTGTGTGATTGTTTGGGGCTTTTCTGGACTTCACCGGTTGCAGATTTCATTGTTTCCCTCTGCTTTCTGGTGGACTCTAGCATGTAGTGGCCTGGAAAGGCAAATCAACAAACTGAATATTTTTGTTTATATAAATGTAAATAATAACAGTGCAGCGCTCAAAATGAATTTAAAGGTAATATAAAGTCAATGCGATATCCGCGTTGCTGTCTGGATTGGATGAAAACTTCCAGAATTTTACTGCTTCAAATAATAGCAATGCGCACTCACCAGAAACGCATGGATTATGCGCATGTAGGAATAATCATTCCAAATGTCAGATCCATATGTTATTCCTACATGCGCATAATCCATGTGTTTCTGGTGAGTGTGCATTGCTATTATTTGAAGCAGTAAAATTCTGGAAGTTTTCATCAAATCCAGACAGCACCGCGGATATCGCATTGACTTTATATTACCTTTTAATTCATTTTGAGCGCTGCACTGTTATTATTTACATTTATATATACATATTTTAAAGGTATTGTGGTTACCTTGAGTGCAAGCTGCTGCATTTATCTAAGAGCGCTCACTACAATTTGTTTTAAAATCTGAATATTTTTGTTGCATCAGCCCCAATCCCAGGGCGAGGGTGCCCAGTAGATGGCTGGGGGGTACATAAACAGTCTGGGGTCTGGAGAAGTCCTTGTTCAGGAGGAGAAGTTCCCAGTCTGAAGGTCTGCTGCCCTTTTGGTCCTGCATGTGCTAATTGAGGTCCACGCTATGCTAGAGCTGGGGGGCCTGTCTTGCTGAAAATTTCTGGAACTATTTAAGAGATTTCATTGAGGATCTGTGTGCCCTTTTGGGGGTGAGTGCTACACTTCCACTAGTACCAATGATGGGGCATTTTTTACTGCCCTTGGACATTTTCTGCTCACACTGGCCACTGTCTGGCCCATTCAAAGGCTGAAGGACAGAAAAATGGCCCTTTGTTTAGAAAGTGTGAAGACCCCCTGAGCTACAGTAACAGCAGCCAACCAGGGAACTTTTCTTATCCAGCCTAACTGTGGTAAATCAAAATCCATTTTATTGTGCCGTAGCCAGGCAGCTATGTAATTTCTAAGGGTTTACTGTTTGCATTGGCTTATTGGAAAAGACTGATTTGTCATTTTCAGAATTTCTTGACAATCCAGCTGTCATTTCAACTCTCAGCATTTGCACGACATAACAGGAAACCTTCATGGCCCTGCGCAAAAAAAAAAAAAAAGCCATTTCATGAGAGCTGTTGTAATGGCAAGCCATAAAAACATAAAGCATGTTTTATAGCAAGGCATAAAAATATAGCATCTCTTAAATAATTTTCCATCGGTGATGAAGCCAGACATTTGATTGTGCCACCAAATAAACCTCAATAAGTTGATCCTACCATCTGATTCCCGCCTATCGTCCCCTCTGCCTGTAAATAAACACTTCAATCAGTCGTGGCGGGGGAATTTACTGCGCTTGAACGTAAAATGACACAGGTTATCAAGCGAGGGTTCTAAATCACTTACAGTTCACTCTATAATTAGACAATGGTTGATTGCCGGTTCTACACATGTACTCATAATGCAGAAACAATTAGAAAGGCTTAGTGGAAAGGCATAAGTACATTGAAATAATCTACTCATTGTTCCCCATGGGCATGATTTAGCAACTAAATATTTCTCGGAGTCTTTAGATGCGACTAGCCGTGCAAATAGCAAATGCGTAATGGTGTGTGCTGGCTAAATAAAAACTTAAGATAAACGCTACTGCCCTGGAGAGCATGTGGTGGCAGGTCCTCTTGGACTATGCTAGGGGTGTAGATCATTTTGCATTTCGGCACACCTGGATACAGTCTGTCTGATGAGCATCTCTTATTTTCGTCTCAGAATTTTGTACAACTGGCCAGCCATCTCTTACGTTCTCATATCAGTTCTGCACGCACTTGGCTGACAGCTTCTACAGATCCAACTGCTCATGAAATATAAACCCAACACGTTCCCGGGATATCTCTACTACAGCTAGCTGCCCAACTTGAAAGATCTTCTACCATTTCAGCACCCACTTGGCTGACAGCTTCTGCAGATCCAACTGCTCGTGAAATATAAACCCAACACGTTCCCGGGATATCTCTACTACAGCTAGCTGCCCAACTTGAAAGATCTTCTACCATTTCAGCACCCACTTGGCTGACAGCTTCTGCAGATCCAACTGCTCATGAATAATAAACCCAACACGTTCCTCGGGTTATCTCTACTACAGCTTGCTGCCCAACTTGAAAGATCTTCTACCATTTCAGCACCCACTTGGCTGACAGCTTCTGCAGATCCAACTGCTCATGAATAATAAACCCAACACGTTCCTCGGGATATCTCTACTACAGCTTGTTGCCGAACTTGAAAGCTCTTCTACCATTTCAGCACCCACTTGGCTGACAGCTTCTACACGCCCAACTGCTCGTGAAATATAAACCCAACACATTCCCGGGATATCTCTACTACAGCTTGCTGCCGAACTTGAAAGCTCTTCTACCATTTCAGCACCCACTTGGCTGACAGCTTCTGCAGATCCAACTGCTCATGAATAATAAACCCAACACGTTCCTCGGGTTATCTCTACTACAGCTAGATGCCCAACTTGAAAGATCTTCTACCATTTCAGCACCCACTTGGCTGACAGCTTCTGCAGATCCAACTGCTCATGAATAATAAACCCAACACGTTCCTCGGGTTATCTCTACTACAGCTTGCTGCCGAACTTGAAACCTCTTCTACCATTTCAGCAACCACTTGGCTGACAGCTTCTACACACCCAACTGCTCGTGAAATATAAACCCAACACATTCCCAGGATATCTCTAATACAGCTTGTTGCCCAACTAGAAAGATCTACCATGTCAGCACCCACTTGGCTGACAGCTTGTGCTAGGGGTGTAGATCATTTGGCATTTCGGCACACCTGGATACAGTCTGCCTGATGAGCATCTCTTATTTTCGTCTCGGAATTTTGTACAACTGGCCGGCCATCTCTTAAGTTCTTATATCAGTTCCGCACCCACTTGGCTGACAGCTTCTACACACCCAACTGCTCGTGAAATATAAACCCAACATGTTCCCGGGATATCTCTACTACAGCTAGCTGCCCAACTTGAAAGATCTTCTACCATTTCAGCACCCACTTGGCTGACAGCTTCTGCAGATCCAACTGCTCATGAATAATAAACCCAACACATTCCTCGGGATATCTCTACTACAGCTTGTTGCCCAACTAGAAAGATCTACCATTTCAGCACCCACTTGGCTGACAGCTTGTACACACCCAACTGCTTGTGAAATATAAACCCAACACATTCCCAGGATATCTCTAATACAGGTGGCTGTCCAACCTATAAGTTCTTATATGTTTTCTACACCCACTTTCCTGACTGCATACTCTACTGCTCATGAATTATAAACACAATGCTTTCCCAGGAAATATCCAGTGCAGCTATTCTCAACCAGGGTTTCATGAAATCCTAGGGTTCTTCTATAAGATGCTTGGGGTTCCCTGAGCTGTGACTGATTGACCTTCCATTTCATGGTGCCTGCATAGTATCAGGGCCAACAACACTTGGGGAAAGTCAGCAGAATGGCACCAATGATGTTTTTAGTTACATAGTCTGGCTGAAAAAAGACAAAAGTCCATCCAGCTCAACTAGTAAAAAAAAAAAGTTATAATCCTACACCCAGAGTTGATCCATAGAAAAACCCAGCAAAGCATGATCCAATTTGCTCCTGCTGGGGAAAAAATTCCTTCCTGATACCCCGAGAGGCAATCGGATATTCCCTGGATCAACTTTACCTATAAATGTTATATCCAGTTATATTCTGTGTATCCAAGAAAGAATCCAGGACTTTCCTACAGCAATCCACTGAGCTGGCCACAACCAACTCTTGAGGGAGTCTAATTCACAGCTCTCACTGTGAAGAAACCTTTCCGTGTTTGGAGATTAAATTTCTGTTCCTTTAGACGTAAAGAGCGCCCCCTTGTCCTCTGTGATGACCTCAGGGTGAATAACTCTACACCGAGTTCACTATATGAACCACTGATGTATTGGTTAATTTATTGCTTTTGTGTGCCCTAAAATGAACTTTAGTGTATTTTTTACCGACATTTCCTAGAACTTTGCGGTAAGATCATGTGACACACAGATTTAAGGTTTGACATGTTGGGTATGCATTTACTCGGTGCAACCTCGTCTTTTAAATTTTACCAAAAATTGGTTAATTTATTGCATTTGTGTATTTTTTACTGACATTTCCTAGATGTTTGTAGTAAGATCATGTGACATAAAAAAACTGGAACTACCACTATTTTATTCACTTCAGAAAATATAAAATGTTTTGGGGGTTTATGCAAACTTCAAGCCTAAAATAATTTTTTTTAACATGTGTGGGGGGAAAAAACCACAAACACAGCTCTGGCAGCAAAAGGGGGGCTTAGAGGGCTTCAAAAATATGGCGCTTATGCAGAGCTCATTCTGTAATTGTAGTGAAAGGGGAGCAAAGGGAAGGGGAGTATATGCAGCTGGTGGTGGCCGGCATATAAGCAGGGGGCGGACTGACAACTCATGGGGCCGCCGGGCAATAGAGGATCATGGGGCCCCTGTGTCCTTGCCCAAACTCAAAAAAGCCTATGAAAAAGGTACCAGGGGCATCTCATGGGGCCCCCTACTGACCCCGGGCCCTCGGGCAGTGCCCAAGTTTCCAAATGGTCAGTCCACCGTTGCATATAAGGGAATCTGTTGCCTTGCTTCACTTTAACTGAAAGTTCCCTTCATCATTCAGAAACAAATGCCAACCCAAAGCAGCGTCAGCAGATTCCTTCAGGCACTTTGAAAGAATAAGGCCTGGAGCTAGATGAGCAGCATAGGTTGAAGGCCTGTCATGACTAGGTTGGCAGGATAGGTGGAGCAACATAGGGTTAATAGAGGAGTTTTTGTTTAAAAAGGGAAAGTGTTAGTTGATTGGAGGGGATTCGGGTGTGGCTTAAGAGGGGCCAGTGGCTCAGGGGGGAAGTTGGGCAGTGCCAAAGTGGTTGGAGCCAGTCAGAGCTAGGACAGCGTAGAACAAGTTTCTCCCGCCCTTCCTCCTGACTTGTTTGGCAGCTCCATCTTCGTGGAGCTCACCCTGTTTGGTCCTTTCCGACCTTTCGGTGGTTCTTGGGCAGTTTCCTGGATGGGCGACTGTTTGTTCGTGTTCCTGTGTTTGGGGGCTTCGCTTGTTTTCTGGGTTTCTTTATGTCATAGCAGTTGCCAGGGGTCTCAGGGTCTTGGAAGGCAGTGACGGTTTTAAAATTTTGGTGAATGGTTGCTTGGGCCCATCACACATATGGGTGTACCTACCCTAGCAAATTTATTGAAGTAATGGCTCAGGAGTGAGTTGGCTGTATCAAGGGTAATTTTTAGGAAATTGTCCATGAGTCAGTGTTTTTGCGACTGGGGGCCTTGAAGTTTAGGTTGGTGGTAGATACAGCCATTTGGTCGATATAAAAGTCACCTTCTAAGACCCTAGACTTTAATGAGGTAATCCGGAATACCAGTAAGGTGATTAACGTTCGGTGAGTTATATAAAGAATTTGTATTTTTGGTAACAAAGTTGTAATCTTCTTGTTTAATAAAAATGGCTGCAATGACCTTTAATTCCCGTCCTGCCCATGTATATAAACAGCCGGACAGGACCAGTGCAGGAGCGGGTTGCCGCTCCCTGGGAGCTCACGGCACCGCGATCCGGTGCCGGCTCTGTTCTCTGTGTGAGGTCCCCTAAATACACCCCTGGTGCTGGTGGCAATCTCCCTTGATGATTCTGTTTGGTTCCAGCCAACTGTCGCTGCAGCACCCACTTATACACAGACATTTTTAATGCAGGAACGTGTGCGCTTGGATTGTACACTTGCACCCTGGGAGCGCGCAGCACCGCAATCAGTGCCCGCTGTGTCCGGAGAACACAGATCACTGTACGGGACCTCTGAGTGAGGTTCTGAATCATGTGATCACTGATTGGCCAATCAGTGATCACATGAATAGTAGTAAGCAAGATGTCACTTCTGACATCATTGCTTACTACTAGTGAAATCTGTGAATGATCACAGAGATTACATGGTACAGGGCTATTCACAGCAGCCTTGTACCATGTGACAAGCTGTGACCAATCACAGCTCTTACAGTATTTCTCAATGGCTGCAAGAATGCAGCCAGAGAGAAAGAGAAATGATTGCTTTTACAGCCTTTATGGGTGTAAAAGCAATCAGTGTAAAAAAAAAAAAATCTTCATCACCCCCCACAAGTAGTACAGTGTCACTATGGTGACACTGTACTGCTAGGGTGACAGTATGTAAAAAAAAAAAAACATAAATAATAATATAAAAAAATAAAATAAGAATGAATAAATAAAATAAAAGAAATAATGTAGAATTTTTTTTTGAAAAAATATACTTTTTGGTTATAAACACATTCTTTTTTACTAAAAAGATAGCTGAATATATTTTGGCCAAAATGTATGAAGAAAGATTATTTATTTGCTAAATGTTATAAGAAAAACACTTCTTTAAAAAATGTTTGGACTTTTTCATTTGTATAGCAAAAAAAAATAAAAATCCCAGCGGTGAATAAATACCACCAAAATAAAGTTTTATCTGTCTCAAAAAATGCTAAAAAATTCATATGGGTACAGTGTTGCATGACCGCGCAATTGTCATTCAAAGTGTGATAGTGCTGAAAGCTGAAAATTGGCCTGGGGACAGGAAGGGGGGGAAAGTGTCCGGACTGGAAGGGGGTGAAAGTGTCCGGACTGGAAGGGGGTGAAAGTGTCCGGACAGGAAGGGGGGAAAGTGTCCGGACTGGAAGGGGGTGAAAGTGTCCGGACTGGAAGGGGGTGAAAGTGTCTGGACAGGAAGGGGGGGAAAGTGTCCGGACAGGAAGGGGGGGAAAGTGTCCGGACTGGAAGGGGGGGAAAGTGTCCGGACTGAAAGGGGGGGAAGCGTCCAGACTGGAAGGGGGTGAAAGTGTCCGGACTGGAAGGGGCTGAAAGTGTCCGGACTGGAAGGGGGGGAAGTGTCCGGACAGGAAGGGGGTGAAAGTGTCCGGACAGGAAGGGGGGAAAGTGTCCGGACTGGAAGGGGGTGAAAGTGTCCGGACTGGAAGGGGGTGAAAGTGTCCGGACTGGAAGGGGCTGAAAGTGTCCGGACTGGAAGGGGGGGGAAGTGTCCGGACAGGAAGGGGGTGAAAGTGTCCAGACAGGAAGGGGGGAAAGTGTCCGGACTGGAAGGGGGTGAAAGTGTCCGGACTGGAAGGGGGGGAAAGTGTCCGGACTGGAAGGGGGGGAAAGTGTCCGGACAGGAAGGGGGGGGGAAGTGTCCGGACAGGAAGGGGGTGAAAGTGTCCGGACTGGAAGGGGGTGAAAGTGTCAGGACAGGAAGGGGGGGAAAGTGTCCAGACATGAAGAGGTTAAACTCCAATGTGGGTCAGTGTCGTTTTTTTTGGTTTGGGGAGGTCACAGGGGTAGGTGGGGGTGTTAAAGGTTTAGGAGCAGCCAGTAATATCGGCAATACCTTAGTCAAGGAAAAAAACAAGAAGAAAAAAGAATCCACGACTCTCTCAGAGTCCGAATTCTGGAAAAGAATGGAATCCTTCAAGGGGTTTGTGTGGGCAGCGTGATGTCATGTTCTGCAG